>NC_051184.2:87968144-88268144 GCF_013339695.2 Rhipicephalus sanguineus | reverse complement strand
AGATGAGAAAACAGAACTGTAGTAAGAGTTTGCGAAATGCTACACAATAAGTGGTTTGCACAGATATAACGAATGCTCATGTCAAAACAGCAAATTCAAACGGCCATGGTAAGGAACCAAGTTTTTCGCCGTTATCGTGTAAAACACAACTTCAAAAAGTAGCACTTTTGTAACATGTCACTTGGCAACCAACTTGCACCAAAAGATGATGTGACCCTCTACTATACAACAAACGAAATTTTTAAGGCTCCTTCGCGTGCGTGCCACTCACAATCCGGGGTTCTGGGAATAACGAACAGACACACACTGATTACTTGTATATAAAGCCATCCTTTGTTCAAGAAACCGTTACTGTGCACACATCTTACACTTATATTTCGTTTTAAATAATTTTGCAACAAAAACAAACTTTCACGCAAATGAAAGCGGGAACCTCGTTTCGCAATAGGCACTGGCTATCACCAATGAAAGCACTTCTATTCTGAAACGTCGCTTCAAAATTTGCTTTCAGATTAAGCCCAGGTTGCGCCGGCATATTCCCACACCCAAGCTCATCCTCCGGCATTCAGAAGCACGCCGTGAGCGATTACTGACCACGTGTTTTACAAATGCAACTCACTCCTCCTAAAATAATATGATAAAAACGTGCGAGTACGAGCGCCCGAACAACACCCAGCGCGTGCGGACGCCGTCTACGCCGAGATCAGACATGTGATATGCTGAAATTACCGCACGTAGCTCCCACAGACACGTACACTCAGTCACTCACTCGATTCTGTTATAACGCCGAACGCTATCGCAATTGTAGGAAACCACAAGAACAGGAAAGAGAAACGAGAGAAAAGAGCGCACGGCGGCGGCCCCAACAACGCGCACCATCGAAAGCCTTGAGTTTTTCACCTTACCGGCGAGGCGTGTCCCACTTAAGTGACTAACCCGTACGAGGAGGTAGCAGGCACTATATATGCACCTCAGACTACTGCCCTTAAGCCAACAAAAAACATAATATATAGTGTGTCTAAGTGTTGTGTACACAGACCTCTTGAACATGAAAGCGTGTTATGCCGGGGTTCACCAAGACTTCACTGACGTATTTCCGTCACGGAAATGACGTCGAAAAAATTTACGCGATCAGATGAGCAAGAAAAAACAGTTCCGTCAACGGGCATCGAAGCCGCAACAACAGACGCCGGGCACGCTATCCACTGCGCCACGGTCGCAGACTCTAGAGACTTTACAAGCGCGCCTTTTATAGCTACCACTCTCCCGGTCGGCGGGGTGGTGTTGCCATCTGGGAGCGGTAAAGTAAAGTAATTCGTCATTAATGTGGCCTCCGCGATTAGCACCTGCAACGCGTTACACGTCCGCCCCATTCGGCGCGTTTTCAATACAAGTTTATATTTTTCAATGCCTTAGCGCACCGCGAGGTGGCCATCTTAGAACGAGCGTCGTAAAAGCGTCGGCCTCGCTCATAGCATCACGCTAATCCAAACCAAAAATAGCTCTGCGACGCACGCCTGCCTCACCTGGCTGTAACACCGCATTCCCCGCTGACGCGCTCGCCCCGGGAAAAATCGCGGCCGGGCTACCGGGGTGGTACGACGCGCTTTGCATTTCCCTCTGGTCCGGCCGTGGTGTTTAATCACATTTAAACATGCCGCGGGATGGCGACCAAGTTCTGCGTCCAACATGCGACTGTCTTCTGGCTATCACACCTCATTCTCTGATTACGCTTTCACCGTTAACTACTACAGCTACAACAAGGGTTTGCTTAATCATTTAACATGGACGTTAGTGGTCGCGATGAAGATGTACCACCAATCATCAAAGCGGGTGCATCCACGTTAAACGGTGCTATAATAATAATAATAATAATAATAATAATAATAATAATAATAATAATAATAATAATAATAATAATTATAATAATAATAATAATAATAATAATAATAATAATAATAATAATCAATCAATCAATTAATCAATCGTTTATTTAACGTGCCCAGGAACAACCGCAAGGCCTTTGTGCTGGCGCACGCAAAAAAAACAATAAAAATAAACAATACAATACAGAGAGTTTTCAGAAATAAGAGCAAAAACACGTAGACAGAGAGAAATGAACACAAAAGAGGAGGAGTAAAATAAGACAACACGAGAAATATTGACGAGGAATAAAAAATTAGATTGCATATATACAACTATACGGAAAGACTGAGAAGGGAAGACTTTGTACATTGTGCCACACTATGTCAAAACTGTGCAAAGCTCGGATAAAAACGATGATTGTGGGCTATGAAAAACGTCAAGATCAAGAAAATTAACATTATAGAGACTTTGTATTCTGTGAACGGTAGAATGTTGGAAGAAGCAGGCGGATACCTGAAACGGTCTGTTCTCTCTGGTCAACTTACGCGGAATTCGAAAATTTACGCATTTGAGAAGTACAGGGCAGGATATGATACCGTGGACTAGCTTGTAAAGAAAGAAGAGATCAGGGCGATTTCGTCGGCAGTGAAGTGATGGCAGTGATAATAATTCAGCAGTATTTGAACAAGATCCAGAGTCATTTTTAGCAAAGCGATGGTTATATATGCTGAGGATTTTTTTCTGGACTCGTTCAATGGTGTTACCGCTGGATTTAGCGATGCCATTCCATATCACGGACGCATACTCAAGTTGCGAAAGACATATTGCCGTGTACAATTTGTGTAGGGCCATGGGAGACCTGAATTCTCGAGATATTCTACAAACACATCCGAGAGAACGAAGGCCCCGCATAGCAGCACGCTTAAACGTGAGAAGAAAAGTTTAACGCGCTGTCAACAACAACACCAAGATCACTGATTTCATAAACCTTGCATAAAGGCAGAGAATTGACAGAGTATTGAAATGACACGCTAGATGTTTTGCGAGCGATAGACATGAATTTTGTCTTCGAGGTATTCACAGAAAGGTTATTACCGTAGCATAATTCGGAAAAAGAGCGCAAGTCTGACTGCAGCAAGCGACAGTCGTTAACTGAATGAATTACCTTAAAAATCTTGATGTCATCGGCATACAAGAGGAAAGATGAATTACGAATGGCAAAAAGAAACATCATTAACGTAAATTAAAAATAGGAGTGGGCCTAATACCGACCCTTGAGGGACCCCACTAGTCACTTTATATAAAGAAGAGGTTTGGCCATTTACGGCTACATAACAATATCTATTGAGCAGATAGCTCTGCAGGAGATTCACAACTGACAAGTCAACATCAAAGTGCGCAAGTTTAACCATAATCAGTGTGTGGCTGACTACATCAAAAGCCTTGCTCAGGTCACAGTAAATTACGTCAACCTATCCTCTTTGAGAAATAGGAGTGGAGATCTGCGTCATGAAAATAGCAAGATTTGTGGTAGTTGAGCGGCCAGCGAGAAAACCATGTTGATTAGGAATCAATGAGTTTTTCACACTAAAAGACAATATGTTGTGAAGAGCCAGCTCGAAGATCTTTGATGTGGCACATAGTAGAGAAATCGGGCGATAATTAGAAGCATCTGTTTTAGCGCCCGACTTAAATACTGGAAAAACACGAGCAGTTTTCCACATGCTTGGAAATGTGGAAGTGTCCAAGCAGTTATTAAATATCGTAGTCAGTACTGGGACAAATATACTACCATAAGCTTTTAGTATGGCGGAGGGGATGCCATCTGGCCCACATGATAAGGATGGTTTTAAGCGCCTAATGCATTCGCAGATAAAATTTTCATCCAGCGACAAAGCACTGGATGAGCTAACCGCCTTGGGCTGTTGTCTGATATCAGTGCTAGAGTCTGAGGCTTTATAAACGGATGTGAAATGCGTGGCAAAACAGTCGGCGACGGCATGCACTTCTACCCCATTTGGGTCCAGTAGTTTGAAGGTCTCTCCGCTTTTGCTAGACCGTTTACGTACATACTTCCAAAACTCAGCCGGCCTGTCAGAGGCGCTTTTTTCTAAGAATTCAATATACGAACTATGATCCCGTTTATATAGGCGTTTAGAGAGAGTTCGAAAGAAGCTGAACTCTTCCTTCCACTCGCTGGATGAAGAACATTTAGATTTCCTGTGTGCGTGATCTTTATGCTTCAGTGCACTGATAAGTTCAGATGAGAACCAGTGGGGATATTTACGTTGTTTAGGTGTATATTGGGGAATAAAATTACGCATGCTGCTCAGTACAAGCTCCATAAACCGATCAACCTGCTCATCAACATTTGGTTTGTCAGTAACCTGTGACCACTCAACGGTAGAAAAGTGATGATAGAGGCCCGTGTAATCACCTCGCTTGAAGGCATATCTCGGAGATTTGTATACGTAACTGCTGAAGCTCGTTGTTTTGGCTGATGCGGATAATCTTACGTTAAGTGGTGGATGGAATTTGTCCGGACGTGCAAGAGAGATTTCGGAGCGGGAAACTTTCAGGGGTTGATCGTTTGACGCACACAGGTCTAAGACGTTGCCACTGGAAATGACGACTGAGTTATGTTGCAGTAAGGAATTAAACGCCAGAAAGTCCAAGAGCAGGCTGCACTTTTTCTCTATGAAATGATTGTAATGAGAAAAGGTAAGCGTGCTCCAGTCAATTGCAGGTGCATTGAAATCCCCAAGAACAATAATTCTGTGCCCACTATGAGAAGATACCACAAGTTCAATGGAAGACATGACACCATGAAACGAGGCAGGCGACATGCTGGGCGGTAAATAGAAACATCCAATCAACAGTTTTTCATTGCGCTCAAGGTTGGTTTCTAGCCAAATGGATTCTTTGATAGTTTCTAGGTCTTTCCGTCTAACGGATTTCAGTGAATTGTCAATGGCAATCAGCATGCCGCCGCCTTTCTCTTTGGTTTCACTGAAATCTCGGTCACTGCGGAAGGTGGTGTAGGTCGGGGGAAAAAAACGCCAGGCCTGCGCTGAAACCGCAGCACAGTCACAGCGAAAGCTGGAAGAGCGGCGTTTCTAGAGCCCGTTAAGCTCTCTTGGGGCTACAATACAAGTACACTAGAAAGGTACCCACTACGCCATAAATCACAATTTTTGTGAAGTTGGGAAGCGCCTACTAAGCCATTATTGGTCATTCTGCGGAGAAGCCAGGCACCAGCTACACGTCTGTAAGACATTATGTGCACTTTGCTGACGCGACGACTCATGACGATGAAGAATTATGGCTCATCCCTTTGCAATGGGTTGGAATCTTTAAACGGCCCACCAGTTATGTAATTTGCATTGGGTGAGGCCCGGTCGCTATTTCCCTGTCCCGTCATGATGTATAACATACGTTGACGTGGGAGAGAGACGGAAGGGGGGCGAAGAACTTTACTGAGACCCCGAGGAAATGGATCATGCGCTTATGGGCTTCCTTGATAACCAATACAAGTGCACTTGCGAGGAACCCACTACGCTATAAATCATTGTAATTTTACCGAGACCACGAGGAAGTGGATCATGCGCTTATGAGCTTCCTTGGCAACCAATACAAGTGCACTTCGAAGGAACCCACTACGCTATAAATCATTGTAATTTTTGAGAAGTAGGGCTGCAGGCACTGTGCCATTTGTCGTCATTCTACGGAGAACGTTGGTACCTGCTAAACGCATGTAAGGGTAGCCAATCGGACTGCTGTCTGGTTAACCTCCCTGCCTTCTCCCTTTCGTATTCCTTCCTTCCCTGTAAGGCATTATGCGCACTTTGTTGATGATGTGCCTGATGACGATGAAGAATTATGGCAGAGCCCTTTGTAATGGTTTGGAAGCATTCAACAACCTACTCGTTGCGCATTTCGCATTGTGTCACGCCTGGTTACAGAATTCGCGTTCTGCGACGCTTGGTGCTTATTTTACTCTTCTACCACGCTATATTGCATATGCTAATGTGGTTCCTTCCCGACATGAAGCCTGTATAGGACCTTTTTGCAAAGCAGTTTCAAGCACCGGCATGGATCAGAGGTTGAATACTGGGCTCCCACGCCAGAGGGCCCAGGTTCGAACATCGTTCCATCCTGGATTTTTTTTCTTGTTTCGTTTTTTTTTTCTTATTTCGAGCGATACTGGTTACGGACACCGGCGGCGGCGGCGGGGGCGGACAACTACGGCGCCAAAAACGGCCGGTGAAATGATCTCATAACAGCTTTCGCTGTAAAAATCAGATGAAGGAATTTCAGTGCCTAGCCAGGTTTCAGAAATAGCAATAATAGGAAAAGGAGACGAAAGAACATTAGAGAAAAACTGTCGTGTCTTGGTACGTAGACCACGAGCATTTTGGTAGAATATGTCTACGTTACACGGCAGTTTCGATCCCAGTCACTTGCTCAGAGGGATGAAGCATGTCATCGCGCAGCTCCCCACGAAATGGCTTGAAGAGGCATCCGAGGGGCCACATCGAAGGGTCATTCAGGCGTTGTAGTGTTTCCTTGTCGACTTCGATGTAGAAGGAAGAATAGGACTGAAATTTGGTTTGAAGTCGCCGGCAGGAGATGAGACACAGATCGAATGAAGCAATATGTTTTTGATGTCAGCAACAGTGGTGTCCGGGCTCAGCTTCGTAACAAAAATGGCCTTTGGCCGTTGTGGCCGTTGTGGCCGTTGAGCTACAGATATATTCGATGTTGTCATAGCTCCAAAAGAGGCGGGTTTCTTCGTTCTTTCCCCCTCAGTCACCGCTGCATAAGAGGCTGTCGCAGGCATCACACTGCCCCACTCGGACGTGTCTACGTCAGCTGGCGGCGAATTCGAAGGTGAAAGAGTTTTGGAGAGAGGTGGTTCAGAGCAGGCATATAATAATATCTGGGTTTTAACGTCCCAAATCCACGATGTGATTATGAGGGACGCCGTAGTGGAGGGTTCCGGAGATTTCGACCACCTGGGGTTCTTTAACGTGCACCTAAAGCTAAGTGCACCGTAAGCGGTGCTATAGCTGTCAGACATCAGTATACATTTTGCAAACTCTCTTATATCAATTCAGTTACTTCTACAAACATTCAGTTACTTCTGTAAGAGCACCCTTTACTTTCGTGTTATTGCGATTCCTATGACGGAGGGATCAATCATCTATTTTTTACGTTCCCACGCGCGGAAGCACGTTGCACACTCAATGTCGATGGAGCTGTTATTACGAAGTAGACTAAAGCACATCTCAAAACGACATCTTGTACATTCAGCAGCGGAGACACCATATGCTATCAGCAAAGAATGAACCTTCATAATTGCTCGCATCGTTCATTTTATGGGAGCTTGCACAGCCACGCGCACAACGGTATCAACTCGTCATCTGACAGTTTACTTGGGTAACCGCAACAGTCCCGCGGACGCAGGCTGCTGTTGGAAATGACTGGCAGCGTACTTCCGCATAGCTGCTGCAGACGCCCAGCTAAAGCTGTATAATTAGTACCTATGAAAGCAGTACACTCACCGCTAACAGGCGGACGTTGTCCGTGTCCGCTGCTCCATGGTTATGGCGCACTCCAAGCGTCACTTAGAGCACGGAGCCTGCCGTCTCCACCAGCGAAGATGCGCGTGTTCGCTTGAACACAATACTACAAGACACGCAATCCGCGCAACCAACGCAACACAGTCCAAAAGACCGGGGAGATTAAGAGAGGAGGCAGAGGCGCTGTGTCCGCCCGGCGCCGTGTTCGAGCTATGGCGCCCCAACGGGGCCGAATGGCGAACGCGTGATTTGTATACGACGCATACGGCGGCGCCCTCAACACGTAAGCCAATCGAAACGCGCTTCACGAGAGACTAGTGACTCCTGCAGGGATGCTAACTCCCTTTTTCTGTTTCTACCTTCCAAGAGATGGCAAACGCGTGAGGGGGAGACAGAAAATTAGGTGGGTATATGAGATTAAGAAGTTTGTAGGTATAACGTGGCAGCAGAAAGCACAGGACTGGGTTGATTGGCGGAACATGGGAGAGGCCTTTGCCCTGCAGTGGGTGTAGACAGGCTGATGATGATGATGATGATGATGATGACCTTCCAAAAGGAGTCAAATGGATACTTGAAGAAAGTCACGGTGCCGTGACCTTCTTTTGACTATTTTTTGTAGTCAAAAGTAGAGTGTAGGGCATTTAGCTTTTATGTCCGCGTAGCGTGCAGAGGTGTTTTGGCTAGAATGGAAACGCTGGTATTACCGTAGTACGGAAGCTGCCTCTATGATCCGTAATATCTCAGGTTGCTGGAGAACGCATCCTCTCAAGTTAATCAGAGAAGCATTGAAACTTGGTTACCCATGAACTTTCATGTTTATGCAGTCTCCTTCTGTTAGTGCAGTGTGAGCAAGTTCGGCGCATGCGTATAAAAGGGATTTTCTAAATTCCTGATTATGCGGAGCAGACAGGGCGCGCGGAAGCTCGTAAGAAGGAATAACAATAGGAAAGTTTAAGCCACAGAATCTTCACAAATGATATGGTAGCATCTAAGACTAATGTGCAATACATGCGTTGCCTGTTGCATAAATAACGAACATGTGCCCATTCATACAGAGGTGCACGAAAATGTGAATGCGTGTCTCTTTCTTAGGCATTACATCAGCGAGCTTTCCCATGTGCCCTTTATTTTGTAGGTGAGCGAGAATGTAAAAATGTACCGCTACTCCTTGCATGTAAAGCTATGTAAAGCGCGCATTGAAAAATTTTCAACTTGGACAAAAAACAAGCTTTTTAGTTCCATCTGTAATCGAATCATCAATTTAGAAAAAAAGTCATGGCTGGTACAAAGCATATCGATTTCAGGTGTGTCTTTCAACATGTCTGTGCACAGCACAAATAGGGGACGCCCAGAAAACACAAAGCTGAAACAAAATCTCTGCAGTGTCTCTTACCTGGCTTCCTAAACAAGGCGCAGTGTTCATTGCGATCCCAGTAGTAGAGAATGTACACTTGGCCTTCACCGTCTAAAAAAAAGCATTGGTTTTGCTTGTTACAGAAGTAAGCACAACAAACATGCAAATTGACGAGTCGCATTTTTTTGCAGGCAATCCCGCTAAAAAAGAGGGGCTCGATGAGGTAAAAACATGTTGTAATATTTACATTCTATTTTCGGTATTTTATACTAGATAAATGGCAAATACAAACACAGGAAGCGTAGGAAATTGCCTCAATTGAGCTTTGAACGTAAGCACGATGTCCGCTTTGCCTTACCTGTAATACACCTTGGTTTCGCGAGCACATTTGATTACCGTTTATACCAGTGGCAGTAGACGTCAACGACCGTCGAGAGTGTTATACTGCTAACTGCCATTTGTAGCAGTGTTGCAGTGTCAACATTTATGCCATGTACGAAGCATGGGAGCGATCTTCTTAGCATATCATATTTAGGGCGTTCAGCGCAAAAATGTCACCTTTGTCGCTTTTTGGTCCCTCTGCCCGGTTTTTGCGCTGAGCCTTTTAGAATGATGGCAGTGTTGCGTTCCCCATTCTCACTCGAAGAGCGATTAACCTGAAGTGAGGTTTTCTGACAACTTGGGATTAGGGGGGTCTGTATTTCTATATTTCGATTGTACCGTGCACGCAAACAGTCAATGCTCCAGCCTTCAAGGTGCCTAGAATGACATAAAAATCTTATAAAAGGTAGGTATTCATTATGAACGAAAGTAATGCGTGCAGAGACGGATTCGAGAGAAAAGGAGGACGCAGAAACGCCGATTACTATCACAAATGCCCCAAGGGCGAAAAAGATTCGGCAGATCCCGCGTACCGTGGGAGTCGATGTTATGCGAAGCATACGGCGGGAAGGTGACTGGCGTAATTTTTTTTACTGAGTGACACGTTACAAAATGACGCTAAAGATTTGTATAAATTTTATACGCACACATATATGTTGAAGAGTCGCATATGTGTTATATAACCAGTTGCTTACAGTTGGGTAACGCTGGCAACGGCAACGTGGGTATTACCAACACCAGAAGCGTTAAGCTGATATGTAGTACTTATACTTGCACCTTATGGTGGAGAAAGCACGCACGTTTCACGAACCCGTGTGCATGTGGGGAAGAAGTTCTTGACATTTCTTGAACAAGATCATCATCACCGTGATCAGTGAGTACCAGCAGCTGGTCATGACTTGTTATAGGATCCGGTCGTGATCGCGGTGATGAGGGGTGCATGTGTAGTGAAGTATGTGGTATAGTATAGCTGTTGGAATTCGTGGATGACTCGGTTATTTCGTCGACAAATTGTCTGTTGATGGTGCCGGCAACATGTCGGAACCTGAACCCACCCTTCGCGTTGGTGAGGTATAGGCCGTCGAGGCTGGTAGGCCTGGATAGTGCTACGTACACAAACATCAGTGGATGGCGCTTGTCGTATGCGTAGACTACCTGGGCGTATGTGGCCTACGTTGCCTAGTCTACAAAGCGGCTGTGAATCAATCTGCCATAATCCTCGGTCAGCATGAGGCTATCGCTCAGCCTCCCAAGAAATGAAGGGGACACTGCGTCATTCTGGTGGACGAAGTGGCCTACGTTGCCTAGTCTACAAAGCGGCTGCGAATCAATCTGCCATAATCCTCGGTCAGCATGAGGGCATCGCTCAGCCTCCCAAAAAATGAAGAGGACACTGCGTCATTCTGCTGGACGAAGTGGCCTACGTTGCCTAGTGTACAAATCGGCTGTCAATCAATCTGTCATAATCCTCGGTCAGGATGAGGCCATCGCTCAGCTCCCCAAGAAATGAAGAGGACACTGCGTCATTCTGGTGGACGAAGTGCACTTTACCGTGCGCTGATGTGGATATCATATGTAATTCGTTAATGCATTCCTCCGGGGTCGATTATTGCTTCAATATAGCTTGCTGAATCATAGGAGTACAAATGAAATAATTATTACAATGCTATGAAAGCGGAGCCAAGAATGGAACCACAGACGTTAATCTGATATGACGCCTGTATCGTTGGAGTACACATCGTAGAAGTATCATGAAGTGTTTATTGCTTTCTTGTAAAATTAGCGAGCACTACAACCACAATTGACGTTGCACCGCTATTACGCCTGCGTAGGCTCTTTTTCCAAACCAGTTTATAGACCTGGCGTGGCTCAGTGGTAGAATACCTGATTGCCACGCAGAATGCTTGGGTTCGATTCCTGCTGGGATCCTAATTTTCATTCTTTCCATTCGTCGGGTCAACGCGGCCGATGTTGGTTTTTCTTAACGCTCTCGCATTTAAGTTACCAATGCCTGTTCTCGCCGTTCCTGGGCAGATATAAACTGTCAATCACCTGTGGCGCATACCCGCACACCGCGGCCCGTGGTAAACGGGTATGTGCCACAGGTGTCTAGTGGAAAGGGATTGACGACGTACGCGACAGGATTTTCACGTTGTTCATGTCATGACCCGATAAACATATTCGTCAAATCCTCTTAACCTACCATGCCAATTTTGGTCTACACAGAGTTAAGGAGGCGATCATGCGAGCATCCAGACGTAGGCGGCTAGATAGATAGATAGATAGATAGATACGTAGATAGAAACGCTCAAAGTACAAAAGGTTCGCTAAGAAATGCTTCGCACATTATATATCTGCACATTCTGAGACATGGTAGCGCCACCTGGAAATCAGGCATACGTGTGGCTCTAGGCAATAGATAACTGATAAAGCACTTGACTTATTCTTTGTGAAAACTATTCGAATGCTAGCCTACGCATCTCCTTCTCTAATTATTGGCACGCCGAGTATCGACCATTGCACGACTTCTTTTTTTCATTATTGTGCTAGTGTAATACTGCGCATTCATCTAATTTTGGCGTGCGTTCAAAATCTGGAGACTGAAAAGAAAAGTTAGAAAGTGATCCTCCGATTAGCAAACTCTTGTCCTCCATAAAATACTGATGCACACAACGGCTCTTCGGCCCTAAAAGAAAGCGGGCTCAGCTCTAAGAAGCATGATGTATTTTCTAGGCGGCAGTTGCTAGACTTTTTTTGTGAGTTTTACTCAAATAATATCTTCGCTATATATTTTCGTAACCTACCCATTTTATGTCTACTCAGCAGTGTATAACTTAGCTAACTTATTGGCAGCTGTAGAAATATTGTTACCACAGTATATACTTTGCACAGAATAAGGAGGTCACGTATTCAATACCGATAACCAAAATAACCATCAGATTCTGGGAAGATGCATACAGTAGAAACGCCCAGATGAAGTGGAAAACGCAGACGTTAAGCATGCATGTAAACAAGAAAACCAGCGAGAAACCTCCATATTCATGAAGTATTCAATTAGCCGCTTGAATAAAAATAAGGTTGCAGTAAAGATTAACGGAGTGATTATGTCTTGTTTTTCGTTTCATTTACTAATATTCATTTTGCAAAAATTCTCCCGGGTGCCTCATCTAACTTTAAAATACGCCGATGTACTTTAGGACGACGCGATCGAATGTATGTTGCTGACTACGGCATGGAGTAAGTCACACTATTGTTGTGATCTGCTTATTTCCTAATTAGCCAAAATTAATTATTCAACTACTGAAGAAATGATGTTGGGTAAAAATTTCCAATTAGAAAGTTGTAGATCGGTTGAAATACGTCTGATTAGATGGTTTCTAACTTCATATTAAAATTTGCCTTTTTCTGCCTACTACAGATGCCCATGAGAGAGAGATAATTAAACTTTATTATCTGAGCAGGCGCGTTCTCTTCGCCCATGGGTGGGTGACTTCATTATTCCAGGTAGCCATGGCTTGCAGCTGATGCCAGAGCCCTGTCCACCAGTCGGAGCTGGTCCTCGGGGTTTAGTGACGTCAGCAAGGCCTCCCACTGGTCTTCCGTTTTCTTGGATGCTCTGTTCGTCTATGGGCGGGATGTTTGGGTTGTTTCGGCATCCCCATACCATGTGGTAAAGGGTGTTAGCACTCTCCGGGCAGTATCTGCAGTTCCTACTGAAGTTGCCGGGGTACATTGCGTGGAGTAGTGTACCGTGCGGATAGGTGCCTGCCTGGAGCCTTCTCCAAGTCACTGCTTGCTCTCTAGTCAGCGTTTTGTGAGCAGGTGGATAGTGGCGTCGTTGCTTCCTGTATTGCGCGAGTATTTCTGAATATTTCCTCGGTATTCGCTCCTCTGCGTTTCCGGAGTCCGAATATCGCTGCGGGGTAGCCCGGTGTGTGTGCTCTCGGGCTGCGGCATGCGCCGCTCGGTTCCCCGCTAGAGATTCATGCCCCGGTGTCCAGAGTATACTTGCGTCTTCGAAGTCGCACTTGAGGAGAACTTGAAGGGCTGATCTGCTAATTGTTCCTTTTAGGAATCTTCTACACGCTTCTTGTGAATCTCTCACGATGGTTACTGACGAAAAACTTGTACTGAGAGCTAATGCAATGCCCAGTTCCTCTGCGGTGGTTACATCATTTGCATGTGTCGAAGCAGCAGCGAGCTCTCTACGCGTTTCATCCACCACGCTGGCTACATATTGGTTTAGTCCTCGGTATTTTGCAGCATCCGTGTATCGTACGCTCTCATTGTTGTTATAGCTCGCTAGCCTCTGCTGTAACAATTGCGCTCGTGCTTGTCTTCGTCCCTTATCATGTTCCGGGTGCATGTTCCTAGGTATTGTACATACATGTATTTTATCCTTGATTTAATGGGGAATCGACTGGGGCAGGTGCGCTTCTTTTTCAACTGTGTAGCTAAGTTGCCCATGAAAGACAAAAAAACTACCACGTGGTGTGCCCGCTTGCGCGCCAATCCGCGCAGTGATTGCAGGGCTCCCTAATGTTCCGCGTTGAAATGACCATAGCACTTGGCCAGAACTGCTGCCGCTCAACAGGCCACAGCGCAGCTACGATGGTTGTGCTTATGTGGTAACACACCAGTTGCTTGCGGCATCGTAAGCGATAACCGATGGGTTTGCTCATCGCTGTCATGAACCGTGTGAAGGGAAGCCTATTGTTTTTACGCGGTACGTTAGCGAGCACTGCAATGGTGGCGCACAAGCGCGCATGTCACATGATATAGTGTTTCTGGGCATCTGTAGTGAGGAGAAAAACACAAATATCAAGTAGACAGAAATTAGAATATGTCCAACTGGATGTCTTGCCAACCGATCTACTACTTTCTCATCGGAATATTTCATCCATCTTCCGTGCTCCAAATGTTGGTTAATCATATTGTTTAAGCGATTAAGCAGAACAAAAATAATGTGTAGGCAACTCAAACAGTCGGCAACATCATCAGGTGTGTTGTCATAGAGTGTGTTGGCATAACATTAAAATCTGGCTACAGTTAGCTGGGGCCACCTGTATAATACGATTTATTCGATTGCACCACATATGAGTGTGGGGAGCGCAACGTCTTTCCTGGGAACTTCGGCGCAATTCAACTGCAGTTTTAAATGCGAAGCACTTCTTTAGCGAACCTTCGGTACTCTGAGCGTTTCTATCTACGTATCTATCTATCTAACTAGCCGCCTACGTCTGGGTGCTCTCATAATCACCTCCTTAACTTGGTGTAGACCAAAATTGACTAGGTAGGGTAACAGGATTTGGCGAATATGACTGTCGGGTCATGACATGAATAACGTGAAAGTCCTGTCGCGTGCGTCCTCAAACCTTTTCGTCCTTAAACGTCTGGCACGTACCCGTTTACCACGAGCGGTGGTGTGCGGTTATTCGCCACATGTGATTGACAGTTTATATCTACCCAGGAACGGCAAGAACAGACATTGACAATTTAAATGCGAGAGCGTTAAGAAAAACGGACATCGACAGCGTTGAACATAAGAATGGAAATAATAAAAATCAGGATTCCAGCAGGAATTGAACCCAAGGTTTCTGCGTGGAAATCAGGTATTCTACCGCAGAGCCATATCAAGTCTATAATCTGGTTTGGAAAAACAGCCTAAGCAGGGGTAAAATCGGTGGAACGTCATTTGTTGTTGTGAAGCTGGTTATCTAATTTTACAAGAAAGCAATAAACGCTACATGTGTACTCCTACGATACATGCGTCATGTCAGATTAACGTCTCCGGTTGTTAGCTCCGCTTTTAAAGCAATATAATCAAAATTACATTTCTAATGTCGAGCAAGCTATATTAAAGCATTTTTCAACCCCGGAGGAATATATTAACCAATGCTACGTATGATATTGAAATGATTGCCCCATAAAATATACTTAGTTTCAATAATACTCATGACAGTGCTCTAAAGTTAGTGCTGACGTTACGTCAGGCCATGAGCTACCCTTTAAAGGCTATTGTTGTCGACGTGCGAGGTATGTCCACGATGTGCACAGCTACTTTACTTCTAAAACACGTCGATCCACCTCGTAGCGCTTGGCACAAAGCCATAAAATACAGCATAGAAGTACTCGCTGTCTGCTTTGCATGAAACCAATTCCCAGAACGCGTGGTATCTGCCGAATATTTATTGTTAAAGAGGCCCTGGAAGGGATCTCAAGAATTTGTACAAACGCACTGAGGCGGCAATACATGCCCTAGGAATGATTTGTGGCCCGACGGTCTCTGCGTCCAGAGTATAGTTTATTTCAAGAACTTGCAATTTATGTATTTTATGCGAATCGCCACAAATCGCAGCGGCGCAGCCGAACAAGTTTTAAGAGCAGATCTGTTTAAGCCGGTCATAGTCTGTCCAACACGAAAAAACCTCCGCAAGGCGATGACGTCAACACGCGTTGCCTATCAACCGGTTGCACAGTTGTGCGCCTGTATCGCTAGCCCATTCTCTGCTCCGGCACCAGCCTGCCTGCCTGGACACTGCCCTCAACCACTCGGTCGCGCCAGAAGTGACGTCACTGACAAGTGCGCATGCGCTCCTTCGTTCTGTATAATATTGTTGCGTGGCGGTGGCGTGCAGCGCCAGACGCAGACATGGGGCGAACGAAGAAGGTTCGTACTGCGGATGGGGTACCCACTTACCGGGAATCGCGGCGCGCTGCCAAGCGAGGCTGCTGGAATCGACTCGTTGAAAGTACTCCACGACTTAATACGTCCGAAACGAGGAAAGGCTACTGTGCTGGACTCGACAATATTTTGGCATCACTTAGGATTACTCAGTATAGGTTAGTATGGATTGACATCATTTCGTATGGCCAAGACCAGCTAAGAACCAATCATCTTCGTAGTGCCATTAGCGGAAGCTACGCCCTGTTTTTAACAGAATTATTGTTTTAGCCAGTCGTAATCTATCCAACGAGCACAACACTCTTGACTGGGGGTATGCGCCACAGAATTGCAGCAAGCCCCACTACCATGTACAACAGGCGCGAGAGTTAACCGAAAACTGCTCGGCGTTGGGGAGCACGTAAAACACGTGAACAAGAAAAGAAAGAGCTAGAAAGAAATAGAAGGAGAAAAAAGACAGAATGCAAGAGAGAGCGAGAAATGAAGAAAGCAATAAAAGGAAAGCAAGAGTGAAAGAGAGAGAGCAACAAACCAAAGAAAGAAAGAGAAAGACAGAGCAATAGAGGTAACAAAGACATAAAATGGATTAAAGACAGCGAAAGACATAGACAGAAAGTGAAAGAGATAGAAAGAAACAAACGCAAAAAAAGATAGACAAAAGACAGAGCGAGAGAGGAAGAGAAAAAAGAGAGAAATACATAGAAACAAAGAAAGAGACAGAGACACAGATAGAGAAAGGTATAGACAGCAAGAAGAGTGATACACGGAGACAGAGAAGGACAGAAAAGAAAGATAAACAATGAAGAAAGAAAAAGAAACAGACAGAACGATAAAGAAAGGATTAGAGAGCGAACTGCCAGAAGTTCGAAAATAGAAGATCCGCAGTGTGACGCGGCGTATGCATTCGCAGGGCAAAGAAACCACGTATGTAGGAGGGAAAAGTTCCCCCAATTGCGATGGCCGCAAGAGGGCACCACATGTGAAGTTTGTGCAAAGAAGGAAGTCGCTGCTCCGAATGATCAACGCAGTGCGTCATTTCGTTCTGGCTCCGTTTTTTTTTTCGACTGTTGCGCCATAATGAACGCAAATGGCTGCCATGTAAAGTAGTTACGATACTCGAAAAAAATAATGTGTTTGAATCATTCATACATCAACAAAATCATAATTAGTCATAGAACGCACTTCGGTCACGCTCAAGCAGAGCTACAGCTACGCAAAGACAAAGAAAAAGACTTGAAGCTGCTGCACTACCACTTCCGCGTAATCTTGCATGCCAGTTCTGAACAACTCTTCACTCCCTCAGCTGCTCCATAAAAGTTTTCTAATAAAGCTTGAGCCATACCTCCAATTAGCCGTTCCTTAAGGATTCGGGCTAATATTCGGTAATCAGATATGCTGTAACGCCGCTGAGCGGCATTGATTGCACAAGCATTGGCGAAGGTATCGTACATTCTGAAGCGAAATCAGTCGTTGTAGGAGTTCATATGCAACTTTTGCTTACCACTTTTCTTTGGATCGCTCAAGATTTTCATCGCAGGTATTCCGCTTTTGTTGAACAGCGTCGCATGCTGATGCCAAGTTTTCCTCCTAGGAGAGCCAGTATTTGTTATGTGAGACATTAATACCGATAAGCACATTTACCCTAAAATATCATAGGAACACGAGACCAATCACAGCAGACATGTGTAAAAGTGAGGAAATCGAATGGGTCCTATAGCGTGTCACTTAACGCAACGCGGACCAAGCAGATATGCAACCAATTTTGGGTTAACGATATCGACGCATGAGTAACGCATGCGTCTCCCGTTGTATGGCCCTGAAAACCTTCGAATACTCTTCGAGTTATTTTACACCTCTATCTAGACGTATCTTCCCATCCATAGACAGAGGAGTGAAGACACATCTATTGCTCTGCGGTGCAAGATACGAAGCATTCTGTTTCTACGTCCTTCGTCTTTCACGCTGCATAAGAAAGGTCAATAGTCCAAATGCCTAAAATTCCATTCTGTTACAACTACTTCACCGAACTACAAATAACTATTTAATATTATGAATTACCGTGAGTAGAGTTATGTTTCTCTTCAACACGAAACGGTGAGTGATACAGACACGCATCTGAAGGCACGTATATAAAGAAAGCATTTCGCGCGACACAAGCAGTCGTTCCTCTATCAATAAGGTCACACCAACATCTATACTATTTTAGTATGGATGTATTCTGTGAGTGAGGCTGCGGCTTTGACTAAGGTCGCCACCTCGCGGTGTATTAAGGCGCTGACAAAATTGCACTTCTCCTATTGGAAACGCGCCGAATTGGACGGACGCGTGTTGCACGAGGTAATCGCGTAGGCCACTGTCCTGATGCATCACTTTACCGCTCCCAGAAGGCGACACCACTCCGCCGATCAAGAGCACGGGGAGACAAACGTGTCCGATATAAAAGGCGCGCTTGTAAAGCCTCTAGAGTGTGTGACGGTGGCCCAGTGGATAGCGCGTCTGTGGTCGTAAATCGAGAGGTCGTTGGTTCATCTGCCGTTGATGGAACTTTTTTTTTCATCTGACTGCGTGAATTTCTCCGGCGTCACTTCATTTCATTTTTTGGTCAATTTCACAAAATTCCCACGAACAGGGCGAAAGGAGAGGGTCTTTCCTTTGACTTGGCCCTCGGTTCCTGACGCACTTCGGGCAGGTACAGCAAGACAACACATAAAAATATACAACAATATTCATACAAACAATAAATAGAGAAAATATAAGACAAAGATGCAAATAAAGCTGTTGCTCAGCAAGAAATACAAACAGCACTATGACCAGCCCCGTTTAACATATATTCAAATACATGTAATTGAAATGTAATATTGAAAACAATGAATACAATAAATACATTATATACAATAATTACTTTCAGCACATGTACCATAGAATTGTGTTCCAGTTACTGCATTCATAATTCGTTTGTTAAATTGTGTAATGTTTGTTATCTCCCTAGCCTGTTCGATTAGATTAGGAACGTTGTTGCACAATATAACAATATGGTTATCATTTGACTGTACGCTATAGTTAGTCCGGCACATTGGCCCGACCAACGCAACAGTACAGAAATCGTATGTAAAATCTCTGCTTAAATAAGTATAAGAAGAAATTTGAAAGTTATCTCTCATTTTAATAAAGATTAACACGGCTAGTTGCATCCTCTAGCACTCTGGGACTAACAGTACAAGGTACACACGAGAGAGGGACATGTCTATGGAGACCGATGTAGTTTTAAGCTGAGTGCGCGTTTTCGAAAAAAACATGGCTGATCCCTCCGTCATAGGAATCAGTATAACACGAAAGTGAAACGTCTCTTCACAGAAGTAGTGCTCATTGTGTAGTGGTATATGAGAGCTTGTACAATGTATATTCGTGTTTGGCAGCTATAGCACCGTTTGACGTGGATGCACCCATGTTGATAGCATGTCTCTATCGCGACGACTAACGCCCATGATCATGATTAAACCGTTGTGGTAGCTGACGGTGTGAACATATACTTGGACACAGCGAATCGTGAATCCCGCATAAGGATGATATCAACAAGCTCATAATCAACAGTGGTACCCGGTATGCACTTCTTCAAAGTGTAGTCAATTGCGGAGAGAAACGGCACGGTGTGCGCTTTCTAGTAATGGGTAGCCGACGCCTGTGCTCATGCATACATAGCTCACACTGCGCTTCAGCAACACGGGAGGTAGAGGTTCGTAGCCTGAGCCGCAAACGCGTGCGTCCCGCTGGCCTCTGTCTCGCAGGCGCTGCTCTCGCTCCACCAAGGCACGACATTCGCCTGTCGAAATCGCGCCCTTTCTGCGACTCATATTGCAACAGTTTTGTTAGTCGGTGCTCTCGCATTTGAAGCAGTTGGCGGCGGAGAAATCCAGTTGGTGCACGTGGAAGCTGCACTACTCCGATGAGCCGACGCACGCTAACAAGAAGCCAAAGGCAAAGAACGTAACTGCGTCAAGGGTGCCTCGGCGACGCCAGCGCGGCCAGTCTACCTCTCTGGTATCGGGACACTTTAACCATGACCTCCGATATCGCGTGTAATCTCGGAGTAAGCGCTAGTAAGCGTCGATCGTGAAGCATTACTTCTTTTCACATCTCACAGACGGCGGCACCTCCCCGCTCCGCCCGCCGCGAAAGAGAATATGTGAAAGATATAAGGCGCGTTCTAGCCGTGTCTACCATCTCGCGTGTTAGCTTAGTCGATAGGCCGTCGGGCGCTTGCCGTCGTGGGTTCGATTCCCAGCGCGGTGTCTTTTTCTTGGTTTTTTTTCTTTCTCACCCATTGGCGTCCATTTTATCAAGGTCACATCCGTGACGGATGTACTTGGTGGACCCCGGCATAAAACACTTTCGTGTTAAAAGAATAATCCTTTCCCTATTTCCTTCGTTACACGTACCCACGACTACAATGCAATAGACGATTTGCGAGCGGATAAAACAAAAGTAAAGCTGTCGTTTAACTCTCCCTGGAAGGAGATGCTGGAAGCCTCGAATAAGACCGATTGACCTTGATAACTTCATTCGAAGGTTGTCCACATGGTAAGACCAACTAAGGTCGCTTTGAAAACATACGCCAAGGAAACGAATTTTATTTACCTGCGCAATATTTTCCCCTTTGAAAATCTACGGGAGAGCATGATCTACAGGTCTAATTTACAGCGAAAGCTGTTATCAGATCACAAAAAGGGCCATTTTTCGCGTCGTTGTTGCCGCTGCCGCCGCCGCCGCCGGTGTCCATAGCCACTATCGCGCGAAATGAAAAAACTAAATACGAGAACATATCCGAGATAGAACAATGTTCGAACCTGGGCCCTCTGTGTGGGAGCCCAGAGTTCTACCTGCGAGCGATGCCGGTGCTTGAAACTGCGTTGCAAAAAGACCCTATACAGGCTTCACGTCAGGAAAGAACCACATTATCATATGTGATGTAGTGTGATAGAAGAGTAAAATAATAACCAGGCGTCACATAATGCGAATTGCGCAACGAGTGGGTTGTTGAATGCTTTCAACCCGTTACAAAGGCTTCTGCCATAATTTTTCATCGTCATCATCCACAGCATCAACAAAGTGCACAAAATACCTTAAAGTTGTTTAGCGGTACCACGGTTCTTCACAGAATGACGAAAAATTGCATAATGGCTGCTCCCGTACCTCACAAAAATTATGATTTATAGCGTAGTGGGTCCTCGCAAGTGCACTTCTCTTGGTGCCAAGGAAGTCCATAAGTCTTCCATGATTCACTTCTTCAGTGTCTCAATAAAGTTAATTCCCTCTCTTGTTCTCTTTCACACGTTAACGTATATTGAAAGCGTGGTGTGACAATTAACGACCGGGCGTCACACAATATGAGTTGCGTAACTAGTGGATCGTGTAAAGCTTCCAACTCATTACAAAGGGCTCACCTTTAATTCTTCATCGTCATCAATCGTCGCATCAACAAAGTGCACAAAATGCCTTGCAGACGGCACGTCGCTTCTCCGCAGAACAACGAATAATGTCGTGGTGGATGCTTCCCGTGTGCCTAAAAATTATGATTTGTGCCGTAGTGGGTACTTTGCTAATGCACTTATATTATTCACACGAGAAATGCCGCTGTTCCAGCTTTCGCGGTGACTGTGCTGCGCTTTCCGCGCAGGCCTGGCAATTTTTTGCTTAAAGTGAATAATTTAGTTTTTTATGTTAAATCTTACTGGATGACTGTAACATATGGTTTTAGTTTGTCCAAGCAGAAATTGTTGGCTATCTCAATATTGTGGAGATATAAACCAGAAAAAAGTATAGTGGTATCGTCGGCGTACCTGACTAAGTTTGGAGGGAATGGAATGCTTACTATGTCGTTGATATAAATTATCAAAAGCCAAAGACCGAGTATCGATCCCTGGGGACACCATACTTAATTACACCAAAGTCAGACTTAAAAATAAGCTGTACATATTGTTTTGTGGCGAAAAGATAGCTTTTCATTAGATTGAGCGCAGTCCCACGTGTTCCATACGCTTGTAGTTTCCCAATTAATATGCCGGGCTTTATCGAATCGAAAGCCGTACAAAAAATTTGTACAATGTAAAGCTTTTTTTATAAGGTTGTGAAGTAGCCTATCCTTAATAAGGTTAATAATATCCTTAATAAACAGTCTGAGTTTATCTAGCTGGCTGGAATCCACACTGTTCTTCAACAACTGACATTTCTATTTGCTATAAAACAATATTGTCTCATATATATCAAGCCTTCCGCGAACTTGCCGAAAACCGGCAATATGGATATAGAGCGAAAATTATGATGTTCATTTTTGTTACCTCCTTTAAAAGCGATTATTACGCGAGCTATTTTCAAGACACTTCGGGCAGAAGTGGCAGCAGACGGTTCATCTGAGCATCGTCTTAACTATATACTTTCCTAACCGCTGAAACCTCGCAAAGTGGACGTCATTTGCGTGTCCATGTCAGCCTGCACTGGCGCGTGACTGCCCAATTGAAGACCGGGAAAGTTGGCGCCATCCGCGTATTCATCACAGCCCAGCACTAACACGTGACGGACCAGCTGGGGATACGCCCTCCGCCCTCTATATACACGGTCGCATCATGGAACTCAACCACACTTCGGGCAGCATTGGGAGCAGACGGTTCATCTGAGCACCATCTCAACTATCGTCTCGCCTATGCGCAGGTTGGTTGCGGCTATTTGTGTATTTTACCGCTATTTGTGTATTTTGTGCCTAGAAGAGTGCTAGAATGAGCGACATATGTGCGACCTGTAAACAATATAATAGGATGTCATAACATGTGCGTAATGCCAGCAATGCTATCAGGTCAGAGAATGTATCGGCGTAAGGATGCGTACCTATAAAAAGAAATTAATTAATATTTGGGGTCTAACGTCCCAAAACCACGATATGATTATGAGAGACGCCGTAGTGGAGGGCTCCGGAAATGTCGACCACCTGGAGTTCTTTAACGTGCACCTAAAGCTAAGTACACGAGCCTCAAACATGTTCTCCTCATCGAAAACGCAGCCGCAGCGGCCGGGATTCGATCCCACGACCTTCGAGTCAGCAGTCGAGTGCCATAACCACTAGACCACCACGGCGGGGCTATAAAAAGAAAAGCAAAGAGGCAACGAAAGCCTTAAAATGTCAGACCTGTCTTGTGCCTCCATCTCGGAACAATCGGATAAACAATAACGCTCCTGAATCAGCTTTAACGGAAACCCTAAGCAAGCAACTTGCGGAAATTCACAAACTCTTGGCTCACCTGACAACGAAGGTCGATTGTTTACAGATTTAGAGCAAACAGTGACTAGCATCGAACAATCCATTCAGCACATGTCAGTTAAGCATGACAAGCTTCTTTAAATCAGCGTAAGGCATGATAAAGAGATAGAAAGCCTGCGCAACAGAGTGGAAGTTGTTGAACTAAACTTCGACAAGAAAGAAATCGTCAAGCTAATTCTAGAGCTAAATGACCTACAGCAATGCAACCGCCGCCAGAATCTGGAAATTCGTTGCATGCCGTTTATTGAAAAAGAGGATACGCTGTCACGAGGATACGCTGTCACTGAATATGACGTTGAAACCATACATCGCTCACCACTACGTAAAGGGAAACCTCCAGTTATACTGATAACATTTGCTCGACTGAGCTTGAAGGCAGCATGGCTTGCAAAACGTGCCGAACTTAGAGAAAAAAAAACTGTAATATTCAGCTATTTGATAATTTAACTCCTGTAAGCAAGAAGCTTCTTTCTATGTCAAAGACTAGAGCCACCGAGATGAACTATAGATTCACTTGGTCTTCTGAGGGAAAGATCTCTGTCACAAAGTATTCAGATGCGTGTGCAATCCTAATCGCATCTGAAGATGATCTAGCCAAGATTGTTTAAACACTTACTACGCCTATTGCGCTCTTTTTTTACTTTTTTCTGTTTCGATTCACAAGTTGATACATCACAATTCTGTCTCTTTCAAGAATTCGATTAAACACAGACTTTCTTTCTGAACGTGGTATCTCCCTTTATCCCTTTATCAATAATTGCTTTAAGTATTCATTCTTTCCTCGCACCATAGTCGAGTGGAATAAATTAACTAATGCAATTGTTCCAGCACCCTCATTAGCATTGTTTTCATCGACATTAGAAAGTGCACTAATCAGTTGAATCGTAGTACATACTACTGTACATGATTGTTAAATGTATTCTTGTATTTTTTATTGTATTTTTTTGCATGTTGAAGTATTTTTTTCCCTGTATTCATTGTATAACATGTATACACTATATGTCATCGTACTTGCCAATTGTTCATAACTAACTTCATGTACCACCCTGCTAAAATCACCAAATGGTGATTGCAGTATCCGTAAATAAATAAATAAATCATATTAATGCACAGAGTATGGAGAACAAGGGCGAAGAACTTGAAAGTGAATTAGTACACCTCGACTATGGCTTTGATATCATGGGTTTCTAGGAGACCTGGTTTTCATCGCAGTCAGACGTGGTCAATTTGGGAAATTACAATGCGGAATCAGTATTTAGAATTGCAAAATGTGGTAGTGATGTCTCTTTACATATTAAATAAAGTTTCGCTTATGAGGCGTCGCCCGTCTATTCTATTGTTTCTATCAAGAACACAATAAAGTTTCTATTACATCAATATTATTCATCGTTTCTCCATCAGACTGTAGCAAGCGAGTTTTATGCCAGCATGCGGACAATGGCTGAAGGTCTTCATCTTCAACGGCTTCTACCGCGTTTGAGTTTTGTGACATTGCGCACGAATTGTCCGAAGTCTAAAGGAAGCTACTGAGTGCCGTATCCGTTGTGCGCGAAACCGTGGTCTCTAAAGACACAATCATAGAGAGCTTCCACGCACTTGTGAAGGCCTACGTTCGAGTCGGTACGGAAGTGCTCAGCTCCGCATCTTCTGCCGAATAAACCTCGCCCGCTAATGCACAGTCATGGATGGCGACTCAGTAGTTCTGAAAGCATGCGGCGAATACGAAACTGCTGGCTGTCACAGCTTTGACCCCAGTCTCTATCGAGGTGGTCATAAAACTCGGAGATCGAGCGTTATGAACAAGCGTTCCTACACCGCGGAAAAGTGCAGCCAGTGACGCTCTCTGTTACGGTGGTATGAGCATGAGCGGCATCACTGATGCCGTATTATCCGAATTATCTTGTACTGCGAGAGATGTGCTCTCTAGATGCAGTGCTGCGCACAATGTTACGGCACTTACGCATTTTAGACGAAGGGCGCCCTCTGTAGATGGCCGTTATAGCATATACGTTGTGACGAGTGGGGGACATTTTTGACTGAAAGCTGAATTTGGTGAGAGACGAAGAAGAAAGTGCGTGTGTGGTGCGCGCCGGCGCCGCTCGTGAGGGAGCGCGAAGAAGATTTTGGAACGCTCGAGCAGCAAGTCGGGCCGGAGCGGTCAGTGCAGCAGTGGCAGAACGAGGGTTCGTGGCGGCTACCGGCCCATTGCGGCGCTCAACCTGTCACGGGTGGACTGCGGACGGACTCGGGCGACAAGCTACGCCAGGCGACGACGCTGCTTGCGGTCACGGTCGAGGCCTGCGGGCGAGTGAGCGGTTACACGGAGCGCCGAGCCAGGAAAGCTGAGCAGTGCTGGGCCGGACTACCGGTGTTCTCGGACGGGGCCGAGCACGGGTCTGGCCATCCACCACGCAGCGAAGCGGCCGACCCAACGACTGCCCTGGTGGTTCACCAACCCCGCGGCGTCACACCCCATGAGACACGGCGACACGTCGGACCATATCGACGACAGCGACGTGAGAGTGTGTCACGTCGAGTGGTGCGCAGACTAGACGCGAGGTGTCAGGGCCGCGAGAACCGTGCAGCGCATGCACTAGAATGCTAGAGACGGTTGTGCCGGCCGAGAGTTTGAGCTGATGTATTTAGTTAGACCATTCATGTATTTATGTCAATGTGTATAAACGTCCTGTCTTTGTCTGTGACCCATCCCTTGTCGGTTGAGCGCCTGGGCTCACACAAACATCACACAACGTCTGCCACCTGATTATAATATATTATGTTAGTAGAAGGCGTACATAATTTTTGCACGCCGAGTAGAATAACATTTATAAAATAGACAAAAATAATGCGCTTGATAGCTGAAGCTCCAATATCACATCTCATGAGATTGTAGTTGCCATCGATCCCCATGTAAACATTTGCAGAGTTTACTTTTTTTTTCACTAACGTCGCGCTACTCTACTGCGTTATCTCTTTCTTTCGCTGTGTTGCGGCGTTTCATATGGGAGACTACCTGGATCAAAGTTGTCAAAGTAGCTTGCAGTGCTTATTGTATCAGTGCCGCCGAATGCTTGAAAGCACTACACTGTCCCCTCAGTTCAATCAGTGCCGATTCCCGTGTTATCAGCTTCCAGCGCGGTTGCAAGTGCCGCATTGACAATAAGCCGCAAATGATCCCACTGCGATGGAAGACACTGTCTAGCAAGCGTCAATGAGTCATAAATGCTCCCAGTGCTCTGGAAGACACTGTACCGTGTTCCCAGTACTTCCCAGTTCACTGTAAAACACCGCGACGTACTAATAACCCCCAGCGCTTCCCAATGTGGTGAAAGGCACTGCAACACGTTGTTCCTAAGCATGAAAACTCGTAGCTATCGTTGTCGGCTGCCTTCAAGTGAGCTTTGGAGAAAATATAGCTCCATTATCCGGTGTCAAAAGCAAGGCATCATGGCATCGTTGCGAGAACAAAACGAGAACACACTGGCGATCAGCCTAAATAATAGGGGATGCAGTCCATGACAGTCAACCGTCCGTACAGGACCGCACTGCATACGCTAGAAACCGCCCAAACAAATAAAAAAATCACAGCATATCCACGGAGTGAATGATGATGAGTGGGCAACGCTGCGAAGGTTCATCGGTAAACCGTGAATCTTCCGTTAAATCTGCCCAGTACATCATCACCGACGTGAGATCGGGCGCGTTCATACTAAAGGTTCGATGAGTTATGACGACTTGCAGCTCACTTTAATTTTACATGTACCCTGTGAATTTTCATTGTTTAGAAAACCATTGCTTTAGAAAACATCTGGCGTCTTTCGTTAAGCAGCTGGCGTCTTTTCGTTTTGCTTTAGAAACATCTGGCGTTCTTTCGTTTTGCTTTTAGAAAACAGCTGGCGTCTTTCGTTGGTTTATTTCATCAATCAACGGCGTTTTTAACAAAATTTTTATTGTTTAATCATGCACAGGAGAAATCTCACCAGGCACTACCTTGGAGGTAAACAATGGCTGATAATAGGAATGAGAGACAGAAGAAGTCGGCTTTTAGCTAACACTTACACTTCTACTTCCAATAACGTTTCCTACTGGAACATGCCAATGGCTGCTAATGGGGAATGAGAGACAGAAGAATTTGGCTTTTAGTTAACGCGCACGCTGCGAATTTTTTGTTGTTCAACAACGCACAGGAAAAATCTCCCACCGGCACCACCTTGGAGGTCAAGATCTGGTACTAGCGTTACGACTGGTTAAGCACTACTACGACTACGAGGGACGAACGGGTGCCGCCTTAAGGAGCTTCGCCCCTAAAAAGAATGCCTACGGGTTGTTTGTATTTGTTAACACTATTACTGAAGCTGTAACACAGTACGCTGATGTTTATTTGGAAATTACAATAGCGACGTTTGAAAGGGAGATACTGGGCACGATACATTTGCTCTTTTGAAGGTTAGCGTCATGCGTGTGCTCTTATAAACGCCAGCGGTTGCGCGCAGCCGTAGTTAAATTCGGAGGCAATGACTTCGGGGCGCGGATAGCTGCGTCCTCCGTACGACGCACGACGCAGCGTGGGCGCTTATGATTGTGGCTAGTATCACCCCCAACAATCCTGCTTTGCCGGTAGCCACATATTGCTTACACCAACTCTCAATTAGGTGAGAGCCTGTCATTGAAATATGTTCTAGC
Source organism: Rhipicephalus sanguineus (assembly GCF_013339695.2). Classification (NCBI taxonomy): domain Eukaryota; kingdom Metazoa; phylum Arthropoda; class Arachnida; order Ixodida; family Ixodidae; genus Rhipicephalus; species Rhipicephalus sanguineus. The sequence continues at coordinate 88,240,284 of NC_051184.2, read as the reverse complement.
TCAGAGTAAAATTTCGTGACCCAGAATTATCGTTATCATGATCCGGCACGTGCTCTTTTCGTTTCGTCCTCTGTATCCTATGCTTAGCTCCCAGAACACGTGTGAAGGAGAGATGTCAGGGTGAGTAGGTGTTATAGCGTAGCAGAAGGATTAAAACGCTGGCCAGCGTCTGCTAGTGATCGGCACTTCGTGACGTCACTGTTGCTGGGGCATATAAGCTCGAACGGATTCACGCGGCAAAAAACGCTCTGGTGTTCTGGACCTGTGTGCTGCGTCCAAGTTACTACATTGGCTGACGAGGATGGGATGCGTCTGCTCGGGCCTGCCGAGCGTCGACTAGCCACCGGGAGCCGGCACGTATGGGATGCGTTCCTGCGACGTGAAAGCTGTTGGAGATCATGTCTGGACATTGCACCGGCCGTCTACCCAACGCAGCAGGCGTCTGCAGGTGACGCGTAAGGCGTTTTCGCAAGTGGCAAATGGTGCGGGCCTGACAACGCAGCAACGGACGCTGAAACGTCGAGAAGGCTACAATACGATAAGTGCCTTTTGACTCTCATTTAGCTACAGCCATGTCGAGGTTGGGCAAGATAGAGGAGTTTGACGCCAAGGTTCAGACGTTCGATTCGTACTTGGAGCGTTTCGAGCACTTTGTCAGTGCGAATGACATAGCTCAAGAGAAGAAACTCTCAGTATTTTTGACAGTGATCGGGGCGGAAGCGTATGAAGTACTCAAGAATTTGGTTGTACCATCACTTCCTGGGGAGAAGACTTTTGATGAAGTCAAGGTTCTATTGAAAAACCATTACAGCCCCCCGATATCAATTATAGCTGAGAGGTGCAGGTTTAACCGCAGGGTTCAGCTTGAGCACGAAAGTGTAGAAGACTTTATCATTGAGATAAAGCATTTGGCTCGGAAATGTGATTTTGGGTCCTTTCTTAAAGACGCTATGCGTGACAGGCTTGTGGCAGGAATCCGCAGCGAAGACATTCAAAGGGCTCTATTCACAGAAGAAAACCTGGGCTTTGAAAGTGCTTGCAAAATTGCTCTTGCGCGAGAGCTAGCAGCCAAGCAAACAGCAATACTGCAAGCAGGAGGGACAAACTCGGCTGTAAATGCCCTCAAATATGAAGTGAACCCGGCTACTCAAAAGAAAAGATCAATGCAGCAGAATGAGAACAAAAAGACCAAGTGTTGTTGTTGTGGTAAGGCGCATGACTTCAACAACTGCTGGTACAAGAACTATAAATGCAACCGGTGCTCTCTAGTAGGTCATCTGCAGAAAATGTGCCCAAGAAAGGCTCTACACAAAAGAACGCATATCGTGTCGGAATCATCCAGTGAAGATGAGCACACGATGTACGCGTGCCACGATTCATCTGGCAAGAAGAAGGGCTACATAGTTACCATGACCATAGAAGGGAACAGCGTTCCTATGCAAGTCGACACTGGTGCCGCGGTGTCTGTAGTCCCTGAACAGGTGTATCGGTCGACTTTTCCGCACGTTAAATGTGAACCTACCACGGTTGTGCTGAAAACTTATACTGGTGAAAAGATTAATGTTTTGGGGGAGTGTCATGTAAAGGTGCAGTATGATGAACAGCAAGCTGTTTTACCGGCTGTTATTGTGCGTGAAGCTGAGCGAAAGTTACCAGCTCTTCTAGGTAGGACATGGCTCGAGAAATTTCAGCTTGATTGGCAGTCGTTGTTCTCTTTAAGTATAGATGATAGAGTTGCTTCGCTACGAGAGAAGTACGCGGGGGTCTTTTCACCAACATTAGGCGCTATCAAAAACTATGAAGCGCAGATTGTCCTAAAACAAGGAGCTTCTCCTGTGTTTTGTAGAGCCCGGCCTGTGCCTTTTGCACTGCGTGAAGCAGTTGAAAAGCAGCTGGATGAACTGGAGAAAGACGGCGTGGTTACACGAGTGAGTCACAGTGACTGGGCTACTCCTTTGGTGGTAGTTCCAAAGAAAGAAGGTGATAAGCTACGGCTTTGTGGTGATTTTAAAGTCACTGTTAACCCTGTTCTTAAGATGGACCATTATCCATTGCCGCAACCAGAGGAGTTGTTCACGTCAGTTTGTGAGGGAAAGGTATTTTGCGTGCTTGACTTGTCGTCAGCTTACCAACAAGTCGTGTTAAGCGAGGATTCAAGGCGAATCCTCACAGTTAACACTTACAAGGGGCTTTATCAATTTAATCGGCTTCCGTATGGTATTGCCAGTGCTCCAGCGCTGTTTCAGGCGCTCATGGATAAGGTGCTTATGGGAATAAAAAACGTGGGTTGCTACATCGACGATGTTATCATTGCAGGCAAAGACGTGAATGAGTGCTATAAAACATTAGACATAGTCTTGAAACGCCTGAGCGAGCACAATATTACTCTCAAGACGGAGAAATGCAAATTCTTTGAAAGCTCAGTGCGCTATCTGGGCCACCAGCTCAGCTCAGAAGGCATTTATCCTACTGAGGGGAAGGTTAAGGCCATAAAAGATGCTCCCCCGCCAAAAAACGTGACAGAACTCAAAGCATATTTAGGCTTGCTGAACTTTTACGGGAAGTTTATGAAAAATTTAGCAATGGTGGCAGAACCGTTGCACAAGTTGCTAAGAAAAGAGCAAAAGTGGATCTGGTCTAAAGAGTGTGATAACGCTTTTGAAGCCACTAAACTACTGCTTATCAATAGTCGAGCGCTTACATACTTTGACGTTCGGAAACCACTGGCGCTACAGTGTGATGCTTCCGCGTACGGTGTTGGAGCCGTTATTTTTCATGTAATGCCAGACGGGCAAGAACGGCCAATTGCTTTTGCCTCACGAACTCTGACCCCAGCGGAGCGAAATTATGCTCAGTGTGAAAGGGAAGCGCTCGCGCTGATTTTTGGGCTTAAGAAATTTCACAAGTTTCTTTTTGGTCGCCAGTTTGTACTCTACACCGACCATCAGCCACTTCTTGGTATTCTTGGCCAAGACAAACCGACCCCCTCCCTAGCTGCGGCTAGACTACAAAGGTGGTCGTTAATACTGGCAGCTCATCAGTACACCTTAAAGTATCGAAAGGGCAGCGAAACCGAAGTAGCTGATGCGCTGTCAAGACTTCCTTTGAGCTGCGACTCAAAAGGAGATGAAGCCGAGTGTTTATCTGTTTTTGAGTGTACGCCACTTACGGCGCAGGATGTGGCTAGAGCGACAGCCAGAGATGCTATACTGTGCACTGTTCGAGGGTACACCCTCTCGGGATGGCCTGCGGACGTACCAGAACATCTGCAACCGTATTACATACGGCGTTTTGAGCTCTCGATTGAGCAAGAATGTGTGACCTGGGGGTCACGAGTAATTGTACCGGAGCAGTTGAGAATGTCGGTACTAGCCTTATTGCATGAGGATCATCCTGGCACCAGCAGAATGAAAATGCTGGCACGCAGTTTCGTCTGGTGGCCGGGACTAGACAAGTGTATTGAAGAGTATGTCCGACAGTGCAGGGTGTGCCAGCGTGCACGCACAGCGGTTGAATTGGCTCCCCTACAGCCCTGGCCATATCCTGCGAAGTGTTGGCAAAGACTTCATGTAGACTTTGCATCAAAGGGCCAACACAACTTTCTGGTTTTGGTCGATGCCTATTCTAAGTGGATTGAAGTTTGGGTGATGTCTTCAATGACGGTATCGCAAACAATACGCAGGCTGCGCAGTGTTTTTTCGGCGTACGGCTTCCCGGAAGCAATTGTTAGTGATAATGGGCCACAGTTTACTTCACAAGAGTTTGCCGACTTTATGGCAAAGAATAATATAAAACACACAAGGACACCGCCCTACCACGCAAGTTCTAATGGGGCTGCCGAACGCCTAGTACAAACGACTAAACAAGTGTTACTGAAACAGGTGCTTGCTCAATCTGAAACCAGGGAAAAAGAATCGCTGCAGGAGGGAATAGATAGTTTTCTTATGTCATACCGCAATACACCGCATACGCTTACAGGTAAGACGCCAGCCGAGCTCTTCCTCAAGCGGCAGCCTAGAGTGAAGTTAACCTTCCTGAAATCGGACTTTGTGAGTGATATGGTGAGCAAACAAGTCCGCGTTAAAGTAAGATCGGACACCAAAAGAGGTGGTGAACGTGTGTTTGTAGTGGGAGAGAGAGTGTGGGTGAAGTGTGTGCGCGGCGAGATGTCTTCCTGGGAAGAGGGCATAGTGACGCAAGTGGTTAGCCCCGTGACCTATCTTGTGCGTGTGGCTGAACAAGTGCGATTCGTTCACGTTGACCATTTGCGCCCATCATTCGCTGGCCCAGAAGCAGGTATGCGGTTGCCTGCTCCTGCTACTGATCCACCGCCAATTGACCCTTTGATCGAGACACCCTTTATGCCTACAACACCACCACCGCCAGAGATGGCGACAAAGCCGTTTGTTGAGCCACAGATGCCTCGACCAGTTGGTTCACCACCATCACTGTCTTCGAGCACCGCTGCAACAACTTCGAGGGTTCCCAGCCCGACTCTCCAGCCCCTTTTGCCACATCACTCGCCGCCAAGTGGTCCTCATCTGGATACCACAGCTGCAGATGCATCTCCCGTGCCTTTGAGGCGAAGTGCTCGGGAGCGCCGTCAGCCGAACTGGTTTAAGCATTCTGACTATGAGTGATGTGTATTTTCTTATTTCTTTTGGATTAAGTGGGGAGGATTGTTATAGCGTAGCAGAAGGATTAAAACGCTGGCCAGCGTCTGCTAGTGATCGGCACTTCGTGACGTCACTGTTGCTGGGGCATATAAGCTCGAACGGATTCACGCGGCAAAAAACGCTCTGGTGTTCTGGACCTGTGTGCTGCGTCCAAGTTACTACAGTAGGAGGGTGAAGAAAGAGAGAGTGAAAGATACAGAGCGGCAGAAAAGAGAGATATAAACACCGACAAAACCTTGGCGAAAAAAAAATCCTCATCAAGCGGTGGCATTCGAAGCCGGGTACCCACGATCTGAAGGCGAGCGTCTTAACCATTCGGCTATGAAAGCACGCTGACATAACATAGCATAGCATTGTATTGTGTTGCACAGCAAGGCGGCAGAAAATGGATGTGAGGGTGAGGAGCAGGGAAAGGAGAAGGGGAGTGAGTAAAACGTCGTATACAAAGATTGCGAAAGAGCAAAATGTAGCAACAGAAAGAAATAGAGAGTGAAAATATAGAAACAAAAACGAAGCAAGCGACATATAGAGGAAGAGTGAGACAAAGACGGGAAAGAAAAAGAGTCACATATCGAAATATAAAGAAATAGAGCGAGACACAGAAATAACTAAAAATAAACAGAAACAAAAAAGAAATAAAAAACTGAGAAGACAGAAAAAGAGAGGGAAAAAACAAATAAAAATCTAAAGGGAAAGAAAAAAAGCCTCTCAGCTCTACAGAGAAATATTGAAAAATTGAGAAATGGTTGCGTAGCGAACGGGGACGGGCCTGCGCTTCGCTGTGCCAAATATTACACGACTTAGTGGAAACTTGCCGCAATTCTTTTTCGATGGGGATGGGACCCTGTCCGTACTTTACGCGACTATAATTTACATATGAATGTAAACGTGCAGCGCGGTACATACGAAGGACTACAAAACAGTGACGTGAGCGCTGACTCAAAAGTGAGAAATATAGTTTATACTAAAAAAATTAAAGCGGGCGTTTCCATTTACGGTGCAGGAACAGTTATAAATTAACGAGACGTCAGCTTCCCTGCAACTGGAGCTGAGGGTTGTACGTTCAGTCTTCGGCACGTTCAATCCTACTAAGCAGACTTAGTCCTCCACTTAGGAGGCTCTTGTTGTGATAATGAGTTTGTGTTCCTTCTGATATCACATCAGCGCAAGACATTTTGCCTTGCATATTATCCACCCTTTGAATACGTCTGCGCCTAGAGCGAAATTGGCGCGATTTGTGTATCTCGGCTGTCGGAACAACTTTCTGTTTCGGTTGTGCGAAGCGCAAACCGTAGGGCCATCTCGGCGACGGCACTTAGTTACACTGGGTCGGTGACGTGAAAAAAAATGAATTTTCGCCGTGCGATCACTAAACAGACCAAGTAACTGGTTGCACTGCACACTGAATGGTGCACTGAGATATGTGTGTGCTTCACTAAACAATCACTGATCTATATTTATTTTATTTAGAGTTTCCTCCATGCAATGTGTTTCACACAACATCGACTACCATTTGGCTTTGGATTTCGAGCTGCGTTTAATATGGTACATTTTAAAGACTTACGTTTGCAATCCTACACGGTCCCATTTGGTGAAATAGTAATCATCTTCTGTAAGTCTTTCTTTCACCCACCGAACACAGTCAGACTTACTCTTCAGAGACACACTTATCTGCTTCTGCCAAATTGCTTGGCTAGTTCCCAGAAACTAGAAAAAAACACGAAAGCGGAAGAGTCAATTTTTTCCTCAGCTGTTGTTTTACCAGACAAAAACAATATTTTACGATTAGTGTACGCGGAGATTAGTGCTTCTAAGTTTGCGAAGCCGCTAGGTTACCAGTGCCGCCCTCTAGTGGTGTCAGCTACTTAACGTAAAATGTTCTCACACCTTTGAGCATTGTGCAAGACAAGGTATAAAGCGGTGCCATTATATTTAGTATTTAACATCCATTGTCGTAGACTCCTCTGATGGACGCATATGTAGTGCTTGTAGTACCTATATTGAGCAAGTTTATTAAATAAGAAGCGCTACACTGATTGTGCGGCTAAAAGCGGGGTTGCCAGGTCAAAAAGACAAAAAATGAACAAGAAAATTGGGAAACCTAGGCAAAAAGTAGCCAACTTGAGCCAAGCGCAGTTAAGGTCGCTAAAATAGTTACACGTGATCGAAAACCACAGTGAGGTTTTTATTTAAATTACTAAATGCGGGAGCCTTCTAGCAAAAGAGCAAATAAGTACAGCGTGACCACTTCAAAATCAGAATGCTAAAATGGAAGCATGAAACTGTGCACATTAGCAACCATGTCCTGCAGGATGATGAAGTTTCGCTTTTGCAACAATGAGACTCCCGTCACACGTCTTTTATGACTATTCTTGAAACGCTGCGCTGTAACTGCTTTGTGGCTGTCAATAAAAATGAGTACCGCATAAGGGGGTTCAAAATCACGCTTGCTGGGGCTGACGCATCAATTCTAGCCATTTTTGCAATCATTTCTTACATAATGACAAGGACTGAAGAGTTAATATTGTTTAGTCGCAGTTCATTCCTGATCCTCAGAAATGACAGAGCAATTCGTCGGATATCCAACGGCTAATGTCAATTAGTGCAGAGCGCCGTGGATGCGGAGCGCGTTCATTTCCAATTACGGTTTAAAGTCGCGTTCAGCAGTAGATGCTGTGCAAAAGAAGGTCCCATTCAACAGTTTTCCTTGAGACCCGGCCGCCTACTCAAAAGCCTATTCTTTTGTGTAATACACTGCCAAGTTGAATTTTGGAAACTTTAAACATGCGCTGGCCGCCATATCTGGGCATCGCATACTCGAATACCTGTGGCTGCCACGTCACTAGATATTGATAGTTTGGTTCAAAGTGAGGGAACAAGAAAGTAGCCAAAATGCAGCCAAGTAGCCAGGCCACTTTTTATACCGCCACCAGACTGAAAAAGTAGCCAAATTGGCGCAAAGGTAGCCACACCTGATAGCCTTGATCTCAAATGCAGAGGCCCAGCGAGTTTTCTTATTAGGAATTTGGACGAAAAGTGGCCTCAAGAAACGAATGATGGCCTTCTAGTCTCGGTGCTACAGATGAAGTTGAGACTACGAATGAGGAACTTCAAATGTTCCAGCTTTCATATCCCCTAGAAAATGAATGCCAAAATAACGCACAAATATTACACCTGAACAGCACCTGTGGTTCGAATTGTGGGATAGTGTTCAAGTTTGCCTTGTTCTCTCGATTTGAGGCCAGTTGTCAAATTTATCATTACCTGGTGACGTCTTACCCCTGGTTTTCCAATACGTATCAAGGAAAAGCGGTGACCTAGGCGTCTTGACAGCTATTGAAATTGAATTTGGCACTTGCATTATGCAAAATGAAAGGTTTGTTAATACGTGACCGAGACTCGGGGGCTGCGGCTTGGGACCCCATTCTGTAGACAACCTGTTGCTAAACGCGACTTTAAGCCGTAATGGGAAGAGACAATACAATCGACAGTGATCCACATCCAAAGCGCTCTGCACCTATCAGCATTAGAAGTCGGATATCCCACGAACTGATTTTGCAATTTCTTCATGTTAAGGTCGCACTGTGACTCAGGAATAATACCTGCTAGGACATCATCATCGCGCACGAAATGGCTGCGAAACTGACTACAACTTCTACTTCAAGTAAAACAAATGCGATTTTCAGCACTTTTATGCGATAATCATTTTTATTGACCACCACAAGGCTGTTACTTCTAGTCGCTTTCAGAATATTCATGACAGAGGCGTGAAGAGAGTCTCATTTTTCAACAGTTGGAAACAATTCGTCATCCTGTAGGAAATAGTTTCGAAAGTCAACAATTTATCCTTGAATATCCGAAATTCTGATTTTGAATTGTTCATGTGCTACTACTTATTATATTTTCGACAACAGGCTTTTGTATTTATTCATGTATATAAGAATTACGCAGTAGTCTGCAACAAGCGTGGCTACATCTGGCTGCTTCTGCTGCCTTTGGCAAAAGTTGGCTACTTTTGGCAAGTTTTTCTAATTTTGGGGACTTTTTTTCCCGATTTGACCTGGCAATCCTGTTTGAGATGTGCCATATGGTTTCTGCTGGAGATTTTTTGTAGCTTGTAGAAATTAACGACTGCTTTCAGATACTTATAGCTTCCACTTGTAGATACTGCAACTCCCATGATCATATGAACGTTGGGTCATTTGGTCGAAATGAAAGCGTCTGTGTTAGATTCACGATCACGATAGGCAAGGATTAAAAGGTTTGGAGTGCCATGGTTTTATGGCTGGTTGTTCAAATACTTGCTAAGGTTACTGTATATTTTAAACTACACAGATTTCTAACCCTATATTTTAAAATAATCGAGCAAACCTTTTCCCCGCCAATAGCCTTAAAAAGTAGCCAATTAGGCGCAAGGTAGCTAAACCTGGCAACCCTTGCAAAGAGTTCTATAGCAATGGCAGCAACAGACCTCCCAAACGTAGTAGTTTAAAACGTTGTCGCAGCAACAAAAATTATTGGGGTTTCACATCGCAAAACCACAATATATTTATGAGGGACGCGTATTGGAGGCCAGAGGAAATGTCGACCGCTTTGGGTTTGGGTTTTTTGGGTTAACTTGCGCTGGTACTGCGCATTACACGAGCCTCTAGCATTTGGCCGCCGTCGAAATGCGGCCGCTTCAGCCAGGAGTAGATCCCGCGGATTTCGGGCTTGCGTAGATCTGACGGTGAATAAACAATCTGTTAAACCGTCGAAGGTCGAGTTATCTTTCAAAGGACTTCTGGACAGATATTCAGGAGATGGAAAAATACACGGGGATGGCAAAACACGCCACTTCTCAACACTCAAAACCAAAGAACTTGGAGTAGCTTATAATAAAAATATACGAAAGAAATACGAAAAACTTCAAAGAAAGCTACACAGAACCTAAAATAAATGCTTCAGCTCTTATTCCTGACCGCAGTATGGCAACGTCGCCTTCACAGCCGCTGATACAAGAACTTGTTCTTTCGTTCGACAATTCGGTGTGCCTGAGAGTCCGCACTCGATAGCGTCGCGTCCAACGGTGCTGTTCCCGACAATCAAACAGAAATCATCCGTACCGCATCCTGAGGTGTCGTCCGTCGCGTGAGCTCGGGTAATCGTGGGCTGACAGGGCATGTAGCCCAAGAGCTTTAGACCTCGCTAGGTGTTTGACCTTCTCTGCCCGGTGGCGTACATTCAAATATATCCACCCGAATTAATGAGAACAATAAGACGCCGCTGTTGGTTACCCGCGGCCGTCTGCTACGCTGCGCACATCCGACGCTTGATTTCGTATTGGGCGTTGGCGGCCAAGGTGCATCACTGATCTCCATGTCCGCTACCATTAGATTGCGGCTAGCAGGCCAGCGTTTCTTTTCTTTTATGACACAATGCCTACATGTTGCGTTGCAAACTGCACAAGCTGAAGAAAAGATACTTCAAGGGCCCCTCACTAGGTGACATGACGAATTTCAGTTAGGCATTGGTAGTTGTTGCGAGCACAATAAAGAGCATTATGCCACAAGAAATTTTCTAATCGATCTGTTAGAAGCTGAGAAAAAGAATAATTTGTAGCGGTGGGAAACTTGTAAGTTTGGGTAAGACGATTCAGTGCACCGAAATCGTATTGATTATTCGCCACTTGACTAGGAAATAGTAGCGAGATATGACGTGCGTCATGCATGTTTATGAGCTCCCGCAACAAAGTGTACTCGAATGGAAGGCTCAATTCCTTCGTTCGACTGGCTACACCGCAGACTTTGATATGTATATATATATATACATATATATACATATATATATATATACATGTATATATATATATATATATATATATATATATATATATATATATATATATATATATATATATATATATATATATATATATATATATATATATATGGGATTATACCTGTAGATGGCGGCTATACTTGTTTCTGTGTGTTATAATAGTCGTACATTTCTTGAGCATATGTCTACTACATAGTTCTTCGAGACATTGACGCTGAAGTGTGATCCCGTAGAAGCATCTCTTGCTCAATCGCGACGTTCCGATGTATATTTCTTCTTTGAGCACAAATCTGCACTTGCGGACTGAGAGGACGGCACGTCTAAAGCCTTCGACCGTAGGCAAAAATGACATGGTGCACAATGCCCCAATTGCAAAATACAAAATAAAGTGAATTAAACGGTTTAAGGAAAGAAACGTATTCACAGTGTGAAGGTGTTTATTGGTGGGTACTCGGCAACGATGCACAACAGCGACTATTGACGGAGCACGGACTCCCAGCGCGAGCGGCGTTCTCTCATAGAGGAACCGAAGAGGGCAATCCACGAGAGAGGCGCTGGAGAGGACGACCCAATACGGCTTTCCAAGGCTTCGCTAAAGTCAGCCCGTGTACGAAAAAGGCGCCACCCGGGAACCTAACAGCTTTTCACTATCAGCGGGTCAAGGTATGCCTTCAGGCGCTCCACGTTGACGATGTCGCTCCCTGGACGGCGCATGTCCGAAGATGGTTCCATGGGTTCGATCAGGTATTGACGGGGGATGTGTGATCGACAACACAATAGGGGCCTTCCTATATGGGCAATAGTTTTGAAGAGAGGCCAGTTCCAGTGGTCGGGACCGAGGGCCACACGAGCGCTCCAGGGAGGAACGTGGGTGCAGAAGCGGTGGTGTCACCGCGAATGCTCTTCTGCCGATCGTCGTCATAAGTATTGAAGGTCGTGGCAAGCACGCGACACTCTTCAGCAAGTCTGGCTGTGGAATAAATCGGCGCACATTCAGATCGATCCGACTTGTATGGAAGGATTGTGTCGATTGTGTGCGACGGGCGCCTGCCCTACAATGAGAAAAAGTATTAAAAACCAGCAGTTCTCTGATGGGCGGTATTGTAGGCTTAGGTGACGAAGGGCAGAATGGCATTCCAATTAGTGGGATCGGCGGCGACGTACATGGAGAGCCTGTCGCCGAGCGTGTGTTTAGTGATGTGAGGTCATTCGTCTGCGGTTGGTAAGCAGTACTTCTGCGATAAACAACGTTGCACTTTTTGAGAATGGATTCGACGACTTCCGAGAAGAAGGAACGACCTCGATCGCTGAGTAGCTCCGGGGGTGGACTGCAGCGCAGGCTGAATCGGTGAAGCAGGAAGGAGCCAACATCATGTGCTCTGGCCGCCGGGAAGGCGGCAGTTTCGGCGTATCGCGTCAGGTGATCTACAGGGACGACGACCCAACGGATGTCAGAGGAAGTGGCCCAAATAATTCAATGAGAATGCGGCCAAACGGCCGCAAAGGGCGAGGTGAAGGTTGCGGACCTGCTCGAGACAGATGTGGGGAAGGTTTGCGGCGCTGACAATCGATAAAGGAGCGAAGGAACTCCTGGACGCAGCGGTACGTCTCTCGCCTGAAGTACCGTTGGTGAATGCGGTGATACGTTTTCGATACCCGAGAGTGCGCACACTGCGGATCGGACTGGAACGACTCGGATATGTCAGAACGCAGACTGCGTGCTATTACTAGTATAGCCACTGGCCGCTGTCGGCGTTATAACTGCGTCTGTGCAGGAAGTCGTCACGAATGGCGAAATGGTGTGCTTGACGCCGCAACGCAGGAGTGAATGGTTTTTCTGATGGATGAGTCAGCAAGTCTATCAGGGAGGCGATCAATTTATTATTGCGCACTTTGGAAGCGATGGTGTGAACGTCGATGGAAGAAACGGCAACGTGAGACGCTGAGCAGCGGGTATTGTTGTCAGGCAAGGTGGAGCGCCAGAGGGCGTCGGTGTCAGCGTGCTAGCGTCCGTTGCACTACAGCCCACGGATATGGCAGTCTTGAGGCGAAGTGCCCAGCGGCGAGACGGCCTGAGGGATTCTTCAATGACGACAATCAGTGTAGTGCATGGTGGTCGGTGACGACATCGAATAGGCGACCATACAAATACGGTCCTAACTTCGTAATGGCCCAGATGATTGGCAGGCATTCTTCGTGACGGTGTAATTGGTCTCCCTTTTAGTAAGCGTACGATTTGCATATGCCACGACATATTCAGGGAACACTACTACTTTGCGCTGCGCAAGGACAACGCCGAGGCCAACACCGCTGGCGTCCGTGTGTACCTCTGTAGGCGCCGTAGAGTCGTAGTGCTGTAGTATGGGAGGGGGACATCAACAAACGACGGAGCTTTGCGAAAGCGTTGTCGCACTCTGACGACCACGAAATGAGGGGCCCGTTACTGCCATTGCGCTTCGTCAGCGGCGATATGACAGTCGCGAAGTTTCGAATGAAGTGCGGAAAGTGGGAGTACAGTGCTACGAAACTACGCAGCTGTTTGACGGACGTAAATTTGTAGAACTCGGTCCCGGCACCCAATCTAGGCTGGATCGGAGAAAATACCGTTCTTGGACACAACGCAGCCTAATATTGTCAGCTGCCGTGCTGCAAATCGGTACTTCTTGAGATTCAGTTGTAGCCCGGCGATGCTCCAACGCGTCAAAACATGCCGCAGGCGTTGAAGCTGCGTGGAGACGTCCGGAGCGAAAACGACGACGTCGTCAAGGTAGCACAGGCATGTGCGCCATTTCAATTGACGCAGAACGATACCCACCCTGTGCTCAAAGGTCCCGAGCGCATTACACAGCGGAAGTTGCATGACGTTGAATTCGTACAAGCTGTCGGGCGTGATAAAGGCTGTCTCCGGTCGAGCGTCATCAGCCTTATGTACTTGCTGCTACCCTGAGCGCAAATCGAGAGGTGAAAAAAATTTCGCTTCTTGCATGCTGTCGATCGCGTCGTCTAACCGCGGTAGTGAATAAGAAAGTTACCGTGATGGAGACCCAGCACTTGCCGCAATTGTAAAGGCGTTTATTGGTGGGCACTCGGCAACAATGCACAACGGCGACAGTAAAGTGGAGCAGGGACTCCCGGCACGAGTGGCGTTCTCTCAGAAAGGAGCCGAACAGGACGACCCAGGAGAAGGCGCTGCAGAGGACGACCCGATGCGGCTTTTCAATGTTTCGCTACAACAGCTCAAAACGGCGAAGGCAAACGCAAATGTATCTTAGGGAAAAGCGCATTTAAAAAAAGTTGTCAGACTGATTGTAATTTTCGTTTTGTCTTAAAAAGCGTATTACGCCAAACTTTATCGGCATTTCTGGCTGTTGCATGTATTGTTTTCTTCCTTTGGCGACGTTAAGCAACCGATATTAAAAAGAAAAAAACAACTCAGAAACGCGATCACTAAACAGCTTAGCTTGCCCTGAGCAGCGTAGCAGACGGCAGTTTCAAATAAAAGTGAAGGAACTTAAGAGACTACGTGAACTATTAAGCTTAGCTACATTCGAGTATCGTTACATACGACGTGTATCTTAACACTGTTCGAGGGCGTTCAATGTAGTCTTGAAGGCATGGGTTCGCCACGCTTCCACAGAGGCCCTATTTAGATGAGTGCGAAATTAAAAGATATCCCTTCACCTAAAATTCATATGAATGATACAAAAACCTAGGTAGTCCAAGTTAATACAGAGGGTGCTTCATCAGAAACCCAGTTATTATAGCGTAAGTCAGCCTGTGCAACTATTAGGTGTTACAAAAAGCGGCCATTAATACTCTCAAGGCTGGCAGGCTTTTTTGACTACCGCCATTTATATGTATTATTCCGTTCAACGCATTCCTTCAGATTATCGTAGGTACAGTAAACCACAAAAGTTTATCGACCACGCGACCGCGTGGTCAAGAGCCTCTTCGCGACATTTCCGCTACGTAAGCGGCGATCGACAGCAGCACTACGGCCAAGCCGCATCCATCTCTTAATCTATGGCCTGGTTATTTTCCCAGTGGACACGAATATTTTCCACCTTTCACTTTTTCACGCGTTTTGTTCTTCGACAGCCGCGGCTACGTGCTTCTGTCTCGAGAGCAGTCCATCAGTACAAATGTTATCAGTCGCAATCGTCATAAAGTGATAACTACCCAAAAGCACACCTTTCGAAGTACGCCGTCGTAGCTTGATTCTGATATCAAAGTAGAAGTGTGACCCTCATACCACTGACAAACGCTTTGCGTGAAAACAACGAACTAATGATACGCTGCACCGAAGTAGAGAATTCATATACCAGTGAATGACAAGACCTGCTTCCAGGCTAGCGCTGCAGTCGACGGTAGATCGCGTACCGCGAGGTGGCACGGATGGGCAGTTTGGCACGTGCTCGCGTAGTCCGCAAACGTTTGGGGTTGACTGTATATAACAAGGCAAAAGAAGGAGGGAGGATATATGAAGGCCTACAATTAGTACATTTTGCAGCGTGTTACGTGTCAGAACCATGATATGGTTATGAGGCACAACGGACTACGTCTAAATGCTGAAAACCTCGAGTTCCTTAACGTCCACCTAAATCTAGGTACACGGCTGTTGTTGGCCTTGGCCTCTGTCTAAATGAGGAAACTGTATACCGTACCATAGCACGACACAATACCGGCTAAGCTGCCACGGCCGGTGCATGGAGACATCAAGGTCACCTGGAAGTCTTGCCTACTGTATATACCGTAAAAGTGAGCATAGGCAAGAAATTTCGTGCTCTAAGATGTGTGTAAAGCGCTTTATACTCCCCAGTTACGTACTTTTAAAATTTCTTCACCGGTCATGGCGAACTAGTGTTGGACATCCATGTAGATGATGAATGTAACTGCGGTTTATGTTAGAAATACTAATCAAAACGGTTTACGGAACGTTACTGAAAAGAGCAAGGTCTTAAGATTTAGTAATTATTCTCTAACATGCAGCTAAATTCCCTAAACGATATAAAATCGCCATATTTCTTATTTAAAATGATATACTTACATCCAACAGATCTTGCCAAGTAATCTCATAATATTCCCGTGGAACATCAATGACTCCAGCAGCACCGGCAGCAGCGCAGTCTATTAGAAACGGCAGAATGGGGAAGATCATGGTTTCTCTGTCCTGCAAAACATAAAAGACGTAAAATCTAAACACTTTCCAGGGGATATATATATGGTGCATTTACAGTTGAAACTTGACGTGGTTCTTATGATGTTGATTTTGTTACTTAAGCAGGTTTGGTGCTTCTAGGAGCGCCTCATTCTGAATTATATGAACGATCATTTAACAAAGGGAAGCATTGAGAAATAAAAACAGCTGCGACAAAGAAAGGGTTTCACAAGCACTTTTGACAGAAATATTATTCGCCTAGTCGTCAATAGCGCTCGGCGTGCACTTCCGCAGCAAGTATTTTCAAGCCAGGTTAGATGATAAATCCGTGATGACGCACAAAGACCGTCGCAGGCAGAATAAATCGTCGTGCACATTACTCTGCGTATCACACTCGCATCGCGTGCGAACATAAAGAAATATAAATTTCTGACAACGCCGACAGAACTAAAGCGTAAAAAACAGATTATTCATTTCATGTCAACGTAGTGTTAGTGGCAATGCCGGCGCGGTTATTTCGCTGCCTTCCCGCAGAAGCTATGCAATCACACATGGAACGACTCCCACAATTGCAGCAACGCATTATTTCGATAGCAAATAGATGGAAACCCCCGGCGCGTTTCAGGCTCCGGGAGGAGCTCTGCTCTCTGCTAGAAAGAAGCAGTCGCGTGCGTTATTTCTTGACGTGGATGGGCACAGCGCTCTTACCTTTGCACATGCTGCTCTCATCGCTCAGTTGCCAGTGAAGTGATAGCCAGCACATAAGTCGCTTTGCTCGAAGCAGTAACCGCGTTAATTTACGCATGCATTTTGTCGAATTACGGCAGGTTGTGTGCGGAGGGAGTTAGCTGCTAGCCTTACCTCGTATAACATTCCATTTTGTTGAACTCGCATTTCTGTCTGGCTCTTGCGGCGAACTTGTGTTTTGTGTCGTAGAATGCCATTTCATGACACAATGACACCATCAATTGTGCATGCTACAATACATTAGAATGAAGGATGTTGGCAGTGATCTTACTTAACAGGGATCGAACATATGAGTTAAAGGCAGTGGCTATTGTATCACGATTGTTTGTTAACTTATCAATAATAAACTGTCGCGCCATCAGTAACACCTGGTAATATAGATTGCCAAACATCTTCGGGTTGGTTTTAGGAAGACCGAGGCAATCTCACTCTTAATAGAAGTTTTTGGTAGACTTAAATATACATTGAAATTGCTCCTCTACTTGAATAAAGCGACAAAATTTAATGAGACCACCACTGCATCATGAACGCCATAATCTATTCACTCGCTGTGAATAATATAACGTGTCTCTTGTCATCAAAAGATTATTTAAGCTTTTATGACAGGAACGAAACGCTGAATACACGGATAATTGATGGTGATGATTAGTGGGGCTTTGTGGCGCAAGGGCCATGGCTGGCGAAATAGTGCCATGTCTTTTGGGTGGTTCAAGCGATGACCAATGCTTACGATGACAGGATGCATTATGGCTGTATAGAAGCCTTAAATCACGGGCTGTAAAGGCGCTTAAAAGGTGTGTATAGAGTGTAAAGTTATGGCAGTAATACGCGATGTGATCTATGGGTGTGAAACAAATTACAAGTTACCATTATATGTACAAGTGGGAGATGGGAAAAAGCACAAATGCATCTTCAAGGCCTTCGCGGCCAAAGACAGGAAGGCAGGTGCTTCTGCTCTGTAGCTACCGCTGCAAGAACCTCTTTTCAGAGGTCGTGCTAAGAATTGCCTGGGTATATGGCCTGAAAGCTATGAACGTCTTTCAAAACGCAAACGGTGGCTGATATTTAAAAACTGGTTCTATACCTATTAATATTGACGGATGAAGTGGTATTTGCTCTCGGTTTGGCAATGGGAAGTGCTTTTTAAAGACGATAGTCTTTCTTGGGGAACTTAAATGCAGAAATTTTTGTCTCTCTGTCTGTCTTTCTGTTTGACTGTCTGTCAACCGATTCAGCCACCCGGCCAAAGTTGAACCACTTGCCGAAAGCCCAACCATCTTGAACTGGTGGCTAGGTTCATACTTTTGTACATTGTCGATCAAAATGCAAACATTACGCACATCTGAGGCGCCACATTACTAGGTATATATGAGGTGGTGTGTTCCTTTACTAGAAAATACATAGATACGTAATTCTAAAGACCCTAGTTCCTTAAGCTGCACTGAAAGTGCGGCAGCGCTGAAAATGCGATGCTATGCACGCCGACGAAAGCCCTCTGCCACGGAGGAAGGAAAACTTTCCTTCCTCCGTGACCTCTGCACAAGCTCATGTTTCCCGACATATTGCCAGATGGCGTCCATATTTCACGCAGCGCCTGCTCTATCGTCTTTCGACGACATTTGCAGCGAAGCACGCAGATACGCGGCCAATTTTTTTATGGGATCTAATCTACTGCATTGAATGAGTATGTGAAGCACAGTGAGTGGTTCACCTCATTTATCACAGAGAAGTGGATCACCACCGGACAACCCCCGCCACGGTGGTCTAGTGGTTATGGCGCTCGACTGCTGACCCGAAGGTCGCGGGATCGAATCCCGGCCGCGGCGACTGCATTTTCGATGGAGGCGAAAATGTTTGAGGCCCGTGTGCTTAGATTTAGGTGCACGTTAAAGAACCCCAGGTGGTCGAAATTTCCGGAGCCCTCCACTACGGCGTCTCTCATAATCAAATCGTGGTTTTGGGACGTTAAACACCAGATATTACACCACCGGACAAAAGGTGTGAGCGTGTATTGTGTGTATGTCCTGTTCTTAAACATGGAAGTGTTACTTCGGTGTGGCGTGACTTCGATACTGGAGGCCAGTTGGCGAGATGTCGCTTGATCTCATAACGGCTGCCAATGATCCCTGAGCTTTCGTTTAGGAATGGTTTTAGTTCAAGTGCAGAGACAGCTATGGATGTAATGGCGTCAACGCCTTCGCGGACGAAAGCAGCTAGCTGGTCCGCCAACACGTTTCCTTGGATTTCGCGGTGTCCTGACACCCAGCACACTACGACATGCTCTTTGAGTGTGCCGACCGTGCGTAGAAGTGTGTAGACCGAGAGAAGTACACTTTGTAGCTTTAATTCTATGATATGTTTGATGGCCGCAAGTATCGCGTAGGCCTCTGCTGTCAAGGTGCTTGTATTCGCGTGCAGAACGCCTGCATGTGGAAAGGATGGACCAACTGCTGCGTAGGAAACAGAAGTGTGAGACTGTGAGGCATCGTAAAGAATTCTGGAAAAGTGTATTAGTGCTGGAGTCCGAGGAAGGGTGTACTGATTAGGGATATGTGCACTACGCGCATGCTTAGTAACTTCCACCAGGGGCGTAGCCAAGGGGGGGGGGGGGTTGGGGGGTTGAAACCCCCAGAAATTTTTCAGTTTTGCTTGCGTATATATACACGCACACATACAAACGTACGCACGAACATACAAAAAGTATGGTAACCCCTCCCCCCCCCCGAAAAAAATTTCTGGCTACGCCTCTGACTTCCACGAAGGGTACATCGCAATCTCAGCTGCCACTACCACGGCAGGGGATATGCAGCGGGTGCCACCAAACGGTGATCAAGAAGCGGCAGACCCATACCCTCAGCTAGGCCCCTCACACGAAGTGAGTAGGGCTGCCTCAACGAAGGACGTTTGTCAAACAGGGCAGAACTGGGCATATGATTAATTGTGTAATGTTAAGGGTGTTCCTTGTCCGCGTTCACAATGCGAAAATACGGAAAAGTCATGTAAGATATCTGCAGAAGAAGCGACCACTCGTTTTATTCAAAGTAGAGACCTTCTACGGGGCTGGTGCGAAAAGCACTTGTAGAAAGGAGAAAACCTAAATGGTGGACAGGATCAAGCATCTGCAAAGCGTTTGGTGTCCCAGACTGATAGATTATCGCTCCGTAATCTTGGCACTTGCGTATGAGGCTTTTATAGAGCTGCATCAGACACTTCTTGTGACTACCCACGTAGAGTGTTACAACACTGTTAGCCTTTAGCTTTAGTTACAACACGTAGTATTTGCGCACTTTATATATTTGATGTGTGATATGGAAGGTAAGTGTCTAGAACTACGCCTTGGAATTGATGTTCCATTCCGCAGGTAGCCGCTGACCGTGCAGGTCAATGTCCGGATCGGGATTGAGGCATCTCTTATCTGGAGAATAAGACACAAGTGCTTTTTTTGCAAAGGTTGAACGCGTTCCCGTCTGCCCATTTGATTTCCTTGTTCAAACCATGTGGAGCCTGCCACTCGCACATTGCAAGATTGCATAATTTTAAACCGATCTGCACGTCATCGGCATGTGTACAATAAAACATATTGCGTGGAATGAACAGACGCAGCGAATTCATTTTTATAATAAAAAGAGTGGGACTCAATACACTACCATGCGGCATTCCACTTTCCTGGATAAATGTTCGACACAAAGCATTTCTCACTCGGACACGCAACGTGTCATTAGAGAAATAACTTTCAGTTATCGTCAACATCTTACCCCTTACACCTGAATGTGAGAGGTCTCGCACTTAGCCTAAACACCATGTGGTGTCGTAGGTATTTTGCATATCGAGGAATTGTGGACAAAAGCGCCGCGAATGGGTGCCTCGACGCGTAGAAAGTGGTCAGAGGTAGATGTACCCTCTCGAAAACCGTACAGGTATGGGTCAAGTGATTTGTTTTCTTCAAGGAAATGTAGGTGCCGCGAGGTATCATTTTTTTTTTCAAAAACGTTGCACAGACAACTTGTTAGGGCTATAGGCCTGCAAATGGAAACTGAGGATCGGTCCTTGTCCTGTTTGAGAATCAGGAAAATGGTGGCTTCTTTCCAGGCAGAGGGGATCTCCCCGAAAAACCAAAGAGGATTATGCAGGGAAAGGAGGGATTTTTGAGTTTGAGAGGGCAGGTGTTTCAACATTTCCTATACTACAGGATCGTAGCCTGCCGTGGATTTATTGCAGCAGTTTAGTGATGCCTGTAGCACAGCAAAGCATAAAACCTCGTTTTACGCCTCGTATTTTGCATATTTGCCATCTAACTTATGTTTTTAAATGCGAAGCATTTCTTAGCGAACTTCTGCGATTTTGAGCGTATCTATCTATCTAGCCACCTACGACTTTGTGCTCTCCTGGCCGTTTGGTTAATAGGATGTACTACACCAAAATTGGTATGGCGTAACACGAATTTATTGCGAACATACATGATAGGTCATAACATGAAAATCGTGATGTCCATATCATGAACGACATGATTTACATGCCACTGTTTTGGTGCTCTTGCAGCCATTTCGTTAGTTTGATATATACCAAAATTGATATGGCGTGACAATAGTGTATGAAGAACATGTGTCAGGTCCTAACGTGCAAATCATGACACGCATGTCGTGTACAGCCTGACTTACATGCCACGCTCATGGTGCGCTGGCGGCCGTTTCGCTAGCTTGATATACACCAAAATTGGTATCTCGCGACGTGACTGTGTGACGAACACAAATACCAGGAGTTAACATGAAAGTCATGACACGCATGTCATGTACAGCATCACTTACATGCCACGCTCATGGTGCGCTGGCGGCCATTTCGCTGGCTTGATATACACCGAAAAAATTGGCCGCGTATCTGCGTGCTTCGCTGCAAATGTCGTGTAAAGACGATAGAAGAGGCGCTGTGTGAGATATGGACGCCATCTGGCAATACGTCGGGAAACATGAGTGCTGTGTTGCGTGCTGGTAGTCCCGGCGCAGCAGCAGGCGAAGACCTTTGCAGAGAAACGTCCGCACTCAACGAGTACTCTCCACACACTCTTTTATTTACCGTCGCCTGGGTAAAACAGGAACGCCAGAGCGGCGCCCACAACCGGCAGCCTGAAGGCCGCCCACAACGCTGCTTTTTCATTTTTTAAATATTTTTTTTCACCTTCTTGGCCTTCTCAAAACTAAAGTTTTTCAACACCAACCCATGGCATTCGTAGAGTGCAATACAGAACCGAAACCGAAACACAACAATGAGCTCGTGCGAAGGGCACGGAGGAAGGCAAATTTCAGCGCAGTCACATTTTCAGCTTTGTTGAAACAGCGCTCACTAGACGACGACGACGAAGTAAAAGAAGGCACAGGACAGGCAGCGCCTGTCCTGTGCCTTCTTTTACTTCGTCGTCGTCTAGTGAGCGCTGTTTCAACAACGATGAACGCATACCAACTCGCTCAAGCTTCCATTCTTATGCATTTTCAGCGCAGCTTAAGAAACTAGGGTCCTTAAAATTACGTATGTGTGCATTTTCTATTAAAGGAACACGCCACCTAATACTTACCTAGTGATGTTGCACCTCAAATATGCATGATATTTACTTTTTGATCGACAACGTTCACAAGTATGAACAGCCGTACTAGTTCAAGACGGCTGGCCCTTGGGCAAGTGGTTCAACTTTGGCCGAGTGGCTGAATCGAGGGACGTGCCGACAAACAGAAAGAGAGACAGACAGAAAGACAGACCAAAATTTCTGCGTTTAAGTTCCCCAAGAAAGACTATAGTCTTTAATATGTATCTCACGACGTCACTTGGTGACGAACACAAATAACAGGAGTTAACATGAAAGTCATGACACGTATGTCATGTACAGCGTGATTAGGTGCCACGCTCATTGTACACTCGCGGCCGTTTTGTTAATTGGATATATACCTAAATATGTATGCCATGACAGGAGTGCGTGACGAACATAAATAGCAGGTCACGCATCGTATATATGTAGCAAAAAATATGTCATTAGCATGGCATATACCAGATTGTACACTCATGCTTGTATGACAGTGTCGTGATATATAGCGAACTAGATGTCACAACATGAATGACTTCATTAGCCTCATCGACAAACAAGAGGATGTATGCAGCTCATTGCTGGCTGTTTCGCATGACGTTGATTCTCACATTGCGTACCGTGGGAAAGCCTCAGAATAGTGTGACGAGCTAGACACCTGTTCAAAATGTGCACCTAGGAAGTTCACTTGGTCTTCCAAGCTGTCGCTTTGTGTGTTTAGTAGAGGCAGTGAATACGCTTCTTGGACTGCTACCCTACTAAGCATGTTTCAGTCTTTACACTCATGTGTATATGAACTGATGTCTGTTAAAATTTTTGACATATCTCCCTTATAGCCTGTTGGCGCATTCTCCTGCCTTGCGCCTTCATGCTCTTAAAATTTCTAAGGTTTCCTGTGGTCGGAGAGTCCCGAAGCAACTTCCATGCTTTGTTTCGCTTGTTGCGTGCATTTCGGCACTCATTGCTCCACCATGAGACACGTCGGTGGCCAGACAGCCCAATCTTTTTTTGAGGCACACTTCATTGCAGCGTCAACCAAAAAAGCTGTAGAGCTGTCCACGGCTGCATCTATCCTGAAGCCACGCATATCGGGCCAACTTAAGTGAGTAGCTTTTAGAAACAGTTCCGGATCGGCTTTGTCAATATGCCACTTGGGACCTGTGGAGGACGTTCGCACAATAATGCTGCGCTCAGAACTATTGGAATGTGGTCACTTCGGTAAGAATTACCAAATGCAAAGCATTCCTTAGCGAACCTTTGGCACTTTGAACTTTATCTATCTATCTATCTATCTATCTATCTATCTATCTATCTATCTATCTATCTATCTATCTATCTATCTATCTATCTATCTATCTATCTATCTATCTATCTATCTATCTATCTATCATTCCCTTCGCCTGGGTGCTCTCTTGATCGCCTCCTTCACTTCGTGTAAACCAAAATTGCCATGGCAGGGTAAGAGGATTGGCGAATATGTCTGTCGGGTCATCACATGAATAACGTGAAAATCCTGTCGCGTACGTCATCAATTCCTTTCTTCCAGACGCGTGTGGCACATACCCGTTTACCACGGGTCGCGGTGTACGGGTATGTGCCACATGTGACATAAACTGTGAATCGATAGTTTATATCTACCCAGGAACGGCGAGAACAGACATTGAAAATTTAAATGCGAGGGCGTTAAGGAAAACCGCCATCGGCAGCGTTGACCCGACGAATGGAAATACTAAAAAATTAGGACCCAACAGGAATCGAACCCAATTATTCTGCGTGGCAGTCGGGTATTCTACCACAGAGCCAAGTCACGTCTAGAAAGCGCGTTGTAAAAAATTCGGCAGATCCCACGTACCGTGGGAGTCGATGTTACGCGAAGCGTGTGGCGGGAAGGTGACTGTGGCGTAATTCCTTTTCACTGAGTGAAACGTTGCAAAATGACTACAAAGATTTCTCTAAATTTTATACGCACTCATATATGTTGAAGAGCCGCATATGTGTTATATAACCAGTTGTTTACAGTGGTAACGCTGCCAACGGTACGTATGTATTATCAACACCATAAGCGGCAAGCTGAATATGCAGTTCTGATACCTGTCCCTTATGATGAAAACGCACGCACGTTTCACCAACCCTTGTGCATGTGTGGAAGACGTTCTTGACACTTCTTGAACGAGGTTATTATCACCGTGATCAGTGAGCACCAGCAGCTGGTCATGGCTTGTTATCGGATTCGATCGGGATCACGGTGACGAAGAGTCCATGTGTAGTGAAGTACGATGTATAGTACAGCTGTTGGAATTCGTGGATGCCTCGGTCATTTCGTCGACAAATTGTTTGTCGATAGATCCGGCGACTTCTCGGGACCTGAAGTCAGCCTTCGCGTTGGTAAGATATAGTGCTACGTAGACCTAGATAGTGCTACGTAGGCCAGCATCAGTGGATGGCACTTGTCGTATTCGTATACCTGGGCGCATGCGGCCTACGTAGCATAGTCTACAAAGCGGCTGTCACTCCATCTTGCATCATCCTTGGTCAGCATGAGTTCTTTGCCCAGCCTCGTAAGAAATGAAGAGGGCACTGCGTCGTTTTGGTGGACTAAGTGCAGTTTCCGGTGCGGTGATGTGAATATCATACGTAACCTTCGTTAGTGTATCCCTCCGGGGTCGAGCAGTGCTTCAATATAGCTTTCTGAATCATAGGAATACAAATGTAATGTTTATTAGACTGCTATAAATGCGGAGCCAACACTGGAAGCACAGACGTTAATTTGATATGACGCCTGTATCGTAGGGGTACACATCGTAGGAGTATCATGTAGTGTTTCTTGCTTTCTTGTAAACTTAGATAGCCACCACTACAACCACAATTGACGTTGCATCGATATTACGCCTGCATAGGCTGTTTTTCCAAACCAGTTTACAGACCTCGCGTGGCTCTGTGGTAGAATACCTGATTGCCACGCAGAATGCTTGTGTTCGACTCCTGCTGGGATCGTAATTTTGATTCTTTCCATTCGTCGGGTTGACGCTGCCGATGTCGGGTTTTTTAAACGCTCTCGCCTTTAAGTTACCAATGTCTGTTCTCCTCATTCCTAGTTCGATATAAACTGTCAATCACCTGTGGCGCATACCCGTACACCGCGGCCCGTGGGAGACGGGTATGTGCCACACGTGTCTGTAGGAAAGGGTTTGACGACGTACGGTCGCGTTAATTACAGAATAAACTCTACTGCTTGCGTTGCGCAATGAAGCTTATCAGAACAATTTAAAATAACAGTGAATGTTCGGCATATCAACGTGGCGCGCGCAAGGAAGTGGTTACACGTGTAACGGGTTGGTTACATAAAAAGATAAAAAGAAGCGCGTGCGGCAATAGGCCTAGTGCGCTGCGGCTTTGACTGAACAAGTGGCGCTGACCGCGGCGCGGCGCGCTGCTAATAGACAGATTTAGTTGGGCGTCCGCAACATCGTACGGACGCAGCCTGCCAGCCATTTCCTATGGCAGGCTGCGTCCGTATGTTGTTGCGGACGCTCGACTAAATCTGTCCAATGAGTGTTGGCTGAGAGCCAACACTCAACGCGCAGCCGCGTTGCGCAACGCGGCTGCGGCGGCGTACGTCAGCGGCATCCGTCCGTGCCCCCCTACGCTTTCTCAGCAGTCACGTGATGTCACAGAGACGCGCGCGACAACGCTCTTTCGTCAGACGTCTCGTTCAGCAGTCGAGTTAGTCACATGGATCTCAAGCGGCCCGATGATGATTCCACGGCAAGCGGTTCGGAGAAGCCCCTCAAGAATGTGGATGCCCCGATACCATGGCATAGTCAGTCGAATGGCCTCAAGAGTTCACCGAACACACTTTGGAATTTACAAAGTTCCTTCACTTTTTTTGCTAGCCCTGTTGCAATTTTTCACAAGTCGTTGTTTGTACCCCTACTACTTTTACCACTTTTGCGACTGCGGGACCGGGTACATGGGTACCAAAGCCACCACGAGGGTTGGAGACCGTAGAGCGGAGTGCCCGGCATGGAAGACACTTGTTCTTTCATAAGAACTGTATTTACCAAATTTACATTTAATATGACCTTTACAGAGCCACCTTCAAATGTCGGCTGACTGCGCCGAGTCTTCTCTACGGTTCTGAAAGACAGGCCTCCTCCGTTGGCGGTGGCCGACGGAAAGAAGGGAAGGCGGTGTGCAGACCTTGTACAGCACAATACAATTGGCGCCGGGGCCGCATGTGATGCACTTGGCTGAACTCGCATTGGGCTCGTTGTCTTCGCTTACAAAACTTACAAAATGCTAGGTCGAACACTACCTCCGCTGTTGGTTCCAGTCTTGCGCCACTAGTGCAAGCTGCGCTTTTCTTTTTGTTAAGTGACGCAAGCATATGAACCAACAAATGGACCCTGACAAACACGTAAAAATATTTTCGAACTTGTTTTAGGCGTTCTCTTTGGCCAACTGATTTGACGCTTCATGAATTGTAGCGTTGATAGCCATGCGATTTAGATGTTTATGATTAGTGAAATTTTTAAATTGTGGCCTAAAATTATAATATGTACATTTCGGTAAACTTTCAGTCATCTCGCTTTGTTTGAACATGTCAATATCAAAAATAAAAGAATGGATATAAGCCCTATTACATTTAAGTATTATAACTACTACATATTAGCACTGTTTGCAGCTAATGGGGACCTGGTTCCCCAACCGTGGCAAAAGATGGCTCAAACGTTACAGGCATCACGTGCACGTTGAATACGTATGCACTTTTAACTTCAAAATTTTTGTTGTTTTGCTCAATGTTTTTTGAAAGCTCTTCGTTGATCTTATGGCTAGAAATGCAGGCAAAAAGCATTTGTTTTTATTTTCTTCGTTGTATCGCTATCCGGGCGAAGTACGTTCAAGCACACCTAACGGATTTGGCCGTAGCAGTACCTGAAAAAGGACGGCTTTCCACCCGCGTGCATTTAGGTTAACTAATAGAAATATACAAGACGTACATGTATGCTACGTTACACGCATGTATGTCCGTCTATATATTGGTTATACAGAAAATGGTGGCCGATGCCTCCGTAATAGGCATCGGTATAACACTAAAGTGAAACTTGTAGTCACGGAAGCAGTTGAGCATGTTCAATGTCCACTGTTTCGCAGATATAGCACCGCTTGTTGTCGACGCACTCAGGCTGACGCCTTGTGGCACATCTTCGTACCGACGACTAACGACCACGATCATGATTTAACCCTTTCGGTAGCTGAAGTTCTTAACATATACGTCGACAACGCATATGGTGAATACTGCGCAAAGATGCCATCAGCAAGCACATAATAAAAACATTGATACGTCGATATGCACTCCTTGAAAACCTTGTGAAACGCGAAGAGGATCGCTACGCGCGTCCTGTCTTCCCTCTAGCCATCCTGGCCATTAATTGCCACAGACCGAGCGGGGAACACCGTGCGACAGCCAGGCGAGCGTCGGAGAGGTATTTTTAGATATGGATGAATGCTATGACCGAGATTTGGGCTAAAGCCGCCTGCCCAGAGTGTGTTGAAGCGTTCACAAAATTACACTTCCATTGGAAACGCGCCGAATGGGATGGTCGTAGCAACGACGCGCTTTTTTTTTTTATTTTTCGAGCCTGGCGGCACACATGTCCCCGCCCCGTTATACAGGGACGCTCATAGCATCCATCTATCCAAGAGCACAGTGAGAGAAAAGTATGAAACACAAAAGGCGCGTTCATATAGCCTCTGTAATGTGTTTGGCGGTGGGGCAATGGGCTAAACGGCCGCCAGCCATCGTCGTGGACCGCGAGGTCATGGGTTCGACCCCTGTCAACGGAACTTTTTCTTATCGTTTTTTTTCTTTGCCATTGATGGCGGTTATTTTGCTGAAGTATTTCCCTGACGGAAATAGGTCACCAAAATAAATTGGTGGACCCTAGCATAAAACACTTTCGTGTTAAAAAGTTATATATACAGACTCTTGTAAGTGCACGGAAGGCTCTCAATATTCGATCTCAGCACGAATTCATTATAGGTCATACTTCCACATGCTATCTTATCGCAATTAATCGAACGTCAGAATATTCTCTTCCACTGGGTCCCGAATATTGTTGAAATCTTCCCAAATCAAAGAGCGGGCATATGTGCAGCAGCAGAACGACAAGTGATTGATGGGCCTAGAAACCTCGACCCCTGCTATGGTGGCGCTGCTGCGCTACAGTCAGTGCCACCAGTAGCGACCGCGTGCATGATCCCGTCGTTACATGTTGTGGGTGCTCATTGCCATTATATCGCGGAGCGAGCAGCACGCGTTGTTGTGCGGACACCGTAGAAGTGAACAGGTGCAAGGATATTCAAAATAAAAGCAGTAACCTTCACGGCAATGATCTTTACGCCGTCAATGACGTGTACGGCGTTAGGAAGGCAACCGTGTCTGCAAAGGGGCCATCTAATCTCACCGGTAAGTGTGGTGCTCAAATAAAGAGCGTCGACAAGGACGTCCCCCTTCAGGTTATCAAAGTTTTGTGAAGGTCTTGCATTATTTACAATAAATAAAAGTATTTTTGATCTATTACGCCAAGAGCTTCATTTGCCTGTTGCATTCGTTCTGTGGGAGTTGGTGTTCGGGCTAAGCAAGAGAACAGTTCCTTCGTACCGTTCCTCTCGTTTTTTGGGGGGCTAGCTCGCTGCTAGGCTCTGTTCGATGATTTCTGGGCAGTTTCCCTGTTCTCCATAGAACCAATTTCACATTGTGAGACCAAGGTGCACATGCAAGGCTGGGCGCTGAGGATGGTGTAAGCACGCCGCCGCCTGGAATATGTTTGTAACAAGTCCGAGCACACGTCCTGCACAGACATACCCTGCGCCTGGCGCTGACAATCACAGCGCCCCATTTTAGATAAGCATATCTTTAAGGCCTTGCCGTAGGGCAACACTGTTTTCTTTCCCGTTGCACGCAGGAAAACTTGTCGGAACATATAGGCAAAGTGCAGGGCTATCGAGCTTCTCATCATTGCCCAAGATGTGGCCACTGCATATGCGGTTTCCGTGCTTCAGAAGCTGCCGAAGACATCCATCGGGGCTAGAAAAAAGGCACAGTTTATTAACACATGGACCAAATATGCGCAATAATAGAAAGGAAAGCATGAAAAAATGTAGGGCGCCCGCTTATATCGCACGTCGCACCGCCCTCATCCAACGTTCATGTCACTCGTTCTCGTGAGCCTTCCATAAATGTCGCTATAATTTTATTTTTGGCAGCTTACCGGCAGCGCTTTTGTAGCTGTTGTGACAGCCATGCACAAACCAATAGCCTAGTTAAACTCTCATTTGACCGCGAATGACATTCGACCTTTCGAGCTGCTTTGAATCAGCCCCTACGCACCGGCTCTCAGCCAACACTCATTGGACAGATTTAGTTGAGCGTCCGC
The DNA here is from genome assembly GCF_013339695.2 of Rhipicephalus sanguineus. NCBI lineage: Eukaryota > Metazoa > Arthropoda > Arachnida > Ixodida > Ixodidae > Rhipicephalus > Rhipicephalus sanguineus. The sequence goes on along the minus strand of NC_051184.2, from coordinate 88,210,875 downwards.
AACAACATACGGACGCAGCCTGCCATAGGAAATGGCTGGCAGGCTGCGTCCGTACGATGTTGCGGACGCCCAACTAAATCTGTCTATTAGCAGCGCGCCGCGCCGCGGTCAGCGCCACTTGTTCAGTCAAAGCCGCAGCGCACTAGGCCTATTGCCGCACGCGCTTCTTTTTATCTTTTTATGTAACCAACCCGTTACACGTGTAACCACTTCCTTGCGCGCGCCACGTTGATATGCCGAACATTCACTGTTATTTTAAATTGTTCTGATAAGCTTCATTGCGCAACGCAAGCAGTAGAGTTTATTCTGTAATTAACGCGACCGTACGTCGTCAAACCCTTTCCTACAGACACGTGTGGCACATACCCGTTTCCCACGGGCCGCGGTGTACCGGTATGCGCCACAGGTGATTGACAGTTTATATCGAACTAGGAATGACGAGAACAGACATTGGTAACTTAAAGGCGAGAGCGTTTAGAAAACCCGACATCGGCAGCGTCAACCCGACGAATGGAAAGAATCAAAATTACGATCCCAGCAGGAGTCGAACACAAGCATTCTGCGTGGCAATCAGGTATTCTACCACAGAGCCACGCGAGGTCTGTAAACTGGTTTGGAAAAACAGCCTATGCAGGCGTAATATCGGTGCAACGTCAATTGTGGTTGTAGTGGTGGCTATCTAAATTTACAAGAAAGCAAGAAACACTACATGATACCCCTACGATGTGTACTCCTACGATACAGGCGTCATATCAGATTAACGTCTGTGCTTCCAGTGTTGGCTCCGCTTTTATAGCAGTCTAATAAACATTACATTTGTATTCCTATGATTCAGAATGCTATATTGAAGCACTGCTCGACCCCGGAGGGATACACTAACGAAGGTTACGTATGATATTCACATCACCGCACCGTAAACTGCACTTAGTCCACCAAAACGACGCAGTGCCCTCTTCATTTCTTACGAGGCTGGGCAAAGGCCTCATGCTGACCAAGGATGATGCAAGATGGAGTGACAGCCGCTTTGTAGACTATGCTACGTAGGCCGCATGTGCCCAGGTAGTCTACGAATACGACAAGTGCCATCCACTGATGCTGGCCTACGTATCACTATCTAGGTCTACGTAGCACTATACCTTACCAACGCGAAGGCTGACTTCAGGTTCCGAGAAGTCGCCGGATCTATCGACAAACAATTTGTCGACGAAATGACCGAGGCATCCACGAATTCCAACAGCTGTAGTATACATCGTACTTCACTACACATGGACTCTTCGTCACCGTGATCCCGATCGAATCCGACAACAAGCCATGACCAGCTGCTGGTGCTCACTGATCACGGTGATCACGGTGATAATAACCTCGTTCAAGAAGTGTCAAGAACGTCTTCCACACATGCACAAGGGTTGGTGAAACGTGCGTGCGTTTCCATCATAAGGGACAGGTATAAGCACTGCATATTCAGCTTGCCGCTTATGGTGTTGATAATACCTACGTTGCCGTTGGCAACGTTACCACTGTAAACAACTGGTTATATAACACATATGCGGCTCTTCAACATATATGAGTGCGTATAAAATTTAGAGAAATCTTTGTAGTCATTTTGCAACATTTCACTCAGTGAAAAGGAATTACGCCACAGTCACCTTCCCGCCGCACGCTTCGCGTAACATCGACTCCCACGGTACGTGGGATCTGCCGAATTTTTTACAAAGCGCTTTCTAGACGTGACTTGGCTCTGTGGTAGAATACCCGACTGCCACGCAGAATAACTGGGTTCGATTCCTATTGGGTCCTAATTTTTTAGTCTTTCCATTCGTCGGGTCAACGCTGCCGATGGCGGTTTTCCTTAACGCCCTCGCATTTAAATTTTCAATGTCTGTTCTCGCCGTTCCTGGGTAGATATAAACTATCGATTCACAGTTTATATCACATGTGGCACATACCCGTACACCGCGGCCCGTGGTAAACGGGTATGTGCCACACGTGTCTGGAAGAAAGGAATTGATGACGTACGCGACAGGATTTTCACGTTATTCATGTGATGACCCGACAGACATATTCGCCAATCCTCTTACCCTGCCATGGCAATTTTGGTTTACACGAAGTGAAGGAGGCGATCATGAGAGCACCCAGGCGAAGGGAATGATAGATAGATAGATAGATAGATAGATAGATAGATAGATAGATAGATAGATAGATAGATAGATAGATAGATAGATAGATAGATAGATAGATAGATAGATAGATAGATAGATAGATAGATAGATAGATAGATAGATAGATAGATAGATAGATAGAGTTCAAAGTGCCAAAGGTTCGCTAAGGAATGCTTTGCATTTGGTAATTCTTACCGAAGTGACCACATTCCAATAGTTCTGAGCGCAGCATTATTGTGCGAACGTCCTCCACAGGTCCCAAGTGGCATATTGACAAAGCCGATCCGGAACTGTTTCTAAAAGCTACTCACTTAAGTTGGCCCGATATGCGTGGCTTCAGGATAGATGCTGCCGTGGACAGCTCTACAGCTTTTTTGGTTGACGCTGCAATGAAGTGTGCCTCAAAAAAAGATTGGGCTCTCTGGCCACCGACGTGTCTCATGGTGGAGCAATGAGTGCCGAAATGCACGCAACAAGCGAAACAAAGCATGGAAGTTGCTTCGGGACTCTCCGACCACAGGAAACCTTAGAAATTTTAAGAGCATGAAGGCGCAAGGCAGGAGAATGCGCCAGCAGGCGATAAGGGAGATATGTCAAAAATTTTAACAGACATCAGTTCATATACACATGAGTGTAAAGACTGAAACATGCTTAGTAGGGTAGCAGTCCAAGAAGCGTATTCACTGCCTCTACTAAACACACAAAGCAACAGCTTGGAAGACCAAGTGAACTTCGTAGGTGCACATTTTGAACAGGTGTCTAGCTCGTCACACTATTCTGAGGCTTTCCCACGGTACAGAGCAAGGATAAAAAATATCGGCGGATCCCACGCAATGTGAGAATCGACGTCATGCGAAACAGCCAGCAAAGAGCTGCATACATCGTCTTGTTTGTCGATGAGGCTAATGAAGTCATTCATGTCGTGACATCTAGTTCGCCATATATCACGACACTGTCATACAAGCATGAGTGTACAATCTGGTATATGCCATGCTAATGACATATTTTGTGCTACATACATACGATGCGTGACCTGCTATATATGCTCGTCACGCACTCCTGTCATGGCATACATATTTAGGTATATATCCAATTAACAAAACGGCCGCGTGTGTACAATGAGCGTGGCACCTAAGTCACGCTGTACATGACACATGTGTCATGACTTTCATGTTAACTCCTGTTATTTGTGTTCGTCACCAAGTGACGTCGCGAGATACATATTTCGGTGTATATCAAGCCAGCGAAGTGGCCGCCAGTGCACCATGAGCGTGGCATGTAAGTCATGCTGTACATGACATGCGTGTCATGACTTTCATGTTAACTTCTGGTATTTGTGTTCGTCACACAGTCACGTCGCGAGATACCAATTTTGGTGTATATCAAGCTAGCGAAACGGCCGCCAGCGCACCATGAGCGTGGCATGTAAGTCAGGCTGTACACGACATGCGTGTCATGATTTGCACGTTAGGACCTGACACATGTTCTTCATACACTATTGTCACGCCATATCAATTTTGGTATATATCAAACTAACGAAATGGCTGCAAGAGCACCAAAACAGTGGCATGTAAATCATGTCGTTCATGATATGGACATCACGATTTTCATGTTATGACCTATCATGTATGTTCGCAATAAATTCGTGTTACGCCATACCAATTTTGGTGTAGTACATCCTATTAACCAAACGGCCAGGAGAGCACAAAGTCGTAGGTGGCTAGATAGATAGATACGCTCAAAATCGCAGAAGTTCGCTAAGAAATGCTTCGCATTTAAAAACATAAGTTAGATGGCAAATATACAAAATACGAGGCGTAAAACGAGGTTTCATGCTTTGCTGTGCTACAGGCATCACTAAACTGCTGCAATAAATCCACGGCAGGCTACGATCCTGTAGTATAGGAAATGTTGAAACACCTGCCCTCTGAAACTCAAAAAGCGCTCCTTTCCCTGCATAGTCCTCTTTGGTTTTTCGGGGAGATCCCCTCTGCCTGGAAAGAAGCCACCATTTTCCTGATTCTCAAACAGGACACGGACCGATCCTCAGTTTCCATTTGCAGGCCTATAGCCCTAACAAGTTGTCTGTGCAACGTTTTTGAAAAAAAAATGATACCTCGGCGGCACCTACATTTCCTTGAAGAAAACAAATCACTTGACGCATACCTGTACTGTTTTCGAGAGGCTACATCGACCTCTGACCACCTTCTACGCGTCGAGGCACCCATTCGCGGCGCTTTTGTCCACAAGCAATTCTATTCTTTCGGTGTTCCTCGATATGCAAAATACCTATGACGCCACGTGGCGTTTAGGCTAAGTGCGAGACCTCTCACATTCAGGTGTAAGGGGTAAGATGTTGACGATAACTGAAAGTTATTTCTCTAATGACACGTTGCGTGTCCGAGTGAGAAATGCTTTCTGTCGAACATTTATCCAGGAAAGTGGAATGCCGCATGGTAGTGTATTGAGTCCCACACTTTTTATTATAAAAATGAATTCGCTGCGTCTGTTAATTCCACGCAATATGTTTTATTGTACATATGCCGATGACGTGCAGATCGGTTTAAAATTATGCAATCTTGCAATGTGCGACTGGCAGGCTCCACATGGTTTGAACAAGGAAATCAAATGGGCAGACGGGAACGCGTTCCAAGGCGTAGTTCTAGACACTTAACTTACCTTCCATATCACACATCAAATATATAAAGTGCGCAAATACTACGCGTTGTAACTAATGCTAAAGGCTAACAGTGTTGTAACACTCTACGTGGGTAGTCACAAGAAGTGTCTGATGCAGCTCTATAAAAGCCTCATACGCAAGTGCCCAGATTACGGAGCGATAATCTATCAGTCTGGGACACCAAACGCTTTGCAGATGCTTGATCCTTGTCCACCATTTAGGTTTTCTCCTTTCTACAAGTGCTTTTCTCACCAGCCCCGTAGAAGGTCTCTACTTTGAATAAAACGAGTGGTCGCTTCTTCTGCAGATATCTTACATGACTTTTCTGTATTTTCGCATTGTGAACGCGGACAAGGAACACCCTTAACATTACACAATTAATCATATGTCCAGTTCTGCCCTGTTTGACAAACGTCCTTCGTTGAGGCAGCCCTACTCACTTCGTGTGAGGGGCCTAGCTGAGGGTATGGGTGTGCCGCTTCTTGATCACCGTTAGGTGGCACCCGCTGCATATCCCCCGCCGTGGTAGTGGCAGCTGAGATTGCGATGTACCCTTCGTGGAAGTCAGAGGCGTAGCCAGAAATTTTTTTTCTGGGGGGGGGTTCAACCATACTTTATGTATGTTCGTGCGTGCGTTTGTATGTGTGCGTGTATATATACGCAAGCAAAACTGAAAAATTTCGGGGGGGTGTTTCAACCCCCCAACCCCCCCGCCCCTTGGCTACGCCCCTGGTGGAAGTTACTAAGCATGCGCGTACTGCACATATCCCTAATCAGTAAACCCTTCCTCGGACTCCAGCACTAATAGACTTTTCCAGAATTCTTTACGATGCCTCACAGTCTCACACTTCTGTTTCCTACGCAGCAGTTGGTCCATCCTTTCCAAATGCAGGCGTTCTGCACCCGAATACAAGCACCTTGACAGCAGAGGCCTACGCGATACTTGCGGCCGTCAAACATATCATAGAATTAAAGCTACAAAGTGTACTTCTCTCGGTCTACACACTTCTATCCACGGTCGGCACACTCAAAGAGCATGTCGCAGTGTGCTGGGTGTCAGGACACCGCGAAATCCAAGGAAACGTGTTGGCGGACCAGCTAGCTGCTTTCGTCCGCGAGGACGTCGAAGCCATTACATCCATAGCTGTCTCTGCACTTGAACTAAAACCATTCCTAAACGAAAGCTCAGGGATTATTTGCAGCCGTTATGAGATCAAGCGACATCTCACCAACTGGCCTCCAGTATCGAAGTCACGCCACGCCGAAGTAACATTTCCCAGTTTAAGAACAGGATATACACACAGTACACGCTCACACCTTTTGTCCGGTGGTGATCCACTTCTCTGTGATAAATGAGGTGAACCACTCACTGTGCTTCACATACTCATTCAATGCAGTAGATTAGATCCCATAAAAACATTGGCCGCGTATCTGCGTGCTTCGCTGCAAATGTCGTCGAAAGACGATAGAGCAGGCGCTGCGTGAAATATGGACGCCATCTGGCAATATGTCGGGAAACATGAGCTTGTGCAGAGGGCACGGAGGAAGGAAAGTTTTCCTTCCTCCGTGGCAGAGGGCTTTCGTCGGCGTGCATAGCATCGCATTTTCAGCGCTGCCGCACTTTCAGTGCAGCTTAAGGAACTAGGGTCTTTAGAATTACGTATCTATGTATTTTCTAGTAATGGAACACACCACCTCATATATACCTAGTAATGTGGCGCCTCAGATGTGCGTAATGTTTGCATTTTGATCGACAATGTACAAAAGTATGAACCTAGCCACCAGTTCAAGATGGTTGGGCTTTCGGCAAGTGGTTCAACTTTGGCCGGGTGGCTGAATCGGTTGACAGACAGGCAAACAGAAAGACAGACAGACAGACAAAAATTTCTGCATTTAAGTTCCCCAAGAAAGACTATCGTCATTAAAAAGCACTTCCCATTTCCAAACCGAGAGCAAATACCACTTCATCCGTCAATATTAATAGGTATAGAACCAGTTTTTAAATATCAGCCACCGTTTGCGTTTTGAAAGACGTTCATAGCTTTCAGGCCATATACCCAGGTAATTCTTAGCACGACCTCTGAAAAGAGGTTCTTGCTGCGGTAGCTACAGAGCAGAAGCACCTGCCTTCCTGTCTTTGGCCGCGAAGGCCTTGAAGATGCATTTGTGCTTTTTCCCATCTCTCACTTGTACATATAATGCTAACTTGTAATTCGTTTCACACCCATAGATCACATCGCGTATCACTGCCATAACTTTATACTCTATACACACCTTTTAAGCGCCTTTACAGCCCGTGATTTAAGTCTTCTATACAGCCATAATGCATCCTGTCATCGTAATCATTGGTCATCGCTTGAACCACTTAAAAGACATGGCACTCTTTCGCCAGCCATGGCCCTTGCGCCACAAAGCCCCACTAATCATCACCATCAATTATCCGTGTATTCAGCGTTTCGTTCCTGTCATAAAAGCTTAAATAATCTTTTGATGACAAGAGACACGAGAACGGTGCTATAATAATAATAATAGTAATAATAATAATAATAATAATAATATTAATAATAATAATAATAATAATATCTGGGTTTTAACGCCCTAAATTCACGATGTGATTATGAGGGACGCCGTAGTGGATGGTTCCGGAGATATCGACCACCCGGGGTTCTTAAGTGCACGGTAAACGGTGCCATAGCTTTCAGACATCAATATACATTGTGCAAACTCTTTTATATCTGTTCAGTTACTTCTGTAAACATTCAGTTAATTCTGTAAGGGCACGCTTTACTTTCGTGTTATTCCGATTTCTATGACGGAGGGATCAGCCATCTTTTTTTATGCTCCCACGCATGGAAGCACGCTGCACACTTAATGTCGATAGAGGTGTTATTACGAAGTAGACTAAAGGGCATGTCAACACGACGTCTTGTACCTGCAGCAGCGGTGACACAATGTGCTATCAGCAAAGAATGAACCTTGATAATTGTTGGCATGGTTCATTTTATGGGAGCTTGCACAGCAACGCGCACAACGGTGTCAACTCGTTAACTGACAGTTTTCCTTGGGTAACCGCAACAGTCCCGCGGACGCAGGCTGCTGGTGGAAATGGCTGGCAGCCTACTTCCGCCGTGCTGCTTCAGACGCCCAGCTAAAGCTGTATAATTAGTACCTATGAAAGCAGTGCACTCACCGTTAACAGGCGGACGTTGTCAGTGTCCGCTGCTCCATGGTTGTGGCGCCCTCGAAGCATCACTTATGGCGAATTCCATTGAGAGAACAGGAGTAGGGGCGCCGTGCAGTGAGGAGTGGGGGGCAGAGCACTGAGAGCAGTGTCACTCGATCTGCCACTGGAATGCGGCACGCTTCCGGAGAGCAGGTGGGAGAGAGTAAAAAAAACGAGTGAGGAGAAATGTTATGCATCCCAGCATCCTCTGCTGCAAAGCACGTGTTATTTGAGCCGGGCGGCCGGGGAAGGCACGTGTGGCGGTGATCGGCAGGACGCACTCGCTTGCTCGCCATCCTGCAAAGTTGCCACTTCCTACTGTTACATGATGGAATCGCAAGCTCAGCGCATCCTGCTTTCTTTGATGCAACGCCAGCCACCGTCTACCACAGAAGGTAAAGTGAATTTGATTGCTTTTTTTGCTTGTTTGAGCGCGCACGTCGCACATGCAACACGCCGTGCATTCTTGCGCGCGTAGCCACGCGTTCAGTGATTGTGTGTTGGAACCCCAGCCTACTAGTCTTAACCATATGAGCGAAACACCGCGAATACAAGAACTTTATCTGACCGTTCATAATATAGTTACCAGCTGTTATCAGTAATAATTGAAACGCAAACAACTTCAGAACTACTCCAGTACACTGTTCTGTTGCCAAGTTCACCAGCATGTGTCATTTAGCCTTAATTGAAACATTTACATCTCGGACCTCTTCATCAGCAACGGAACAACGATTTGCAGCGTTTTAAGAAAAGTGACTGCAAAGAGGGGTGTAGTAGGTCTCAGGTGGATGCTCCTGTTAGTAATATAACTTTTGCAGCGAAAACACGCAGTAATAAATTATTTACTGAATTCAGCAGGTGATGTCACCCAACGGCAACCAAGTGTTTCGGCGGCAGTTATGAGCGTCCCAGGTGAGACAGTGAAGACATGTATCTGCTCGGAAACACAATTCGGTATCGCGAAATCGAGATGCTACATATGATAAGTGATGTTTCTTAATTGTCATCGATTTGTGCAACGTTTCATGCAGCCCTGTAACAGGGCGAATTAACTTCTTCAGCATTTTATTTTAGCATGCTCTGTTCTGCTTATATCAATGTTTAAGGCATGTGTGTCTGCATAATGTAGCTCACTGCTTAGAACCCATTTTTGATTATATAACTGACTTGATTACATTTCCATCATTGTGTGAAAACAGAAGTCGTTCTGCGTACCAGTACGGCTGCCAATGTGCCAAGGCAAGGGAATGATGAAATCTGCATGGAGGATGGATTCTCGTGTGTTGGAGACGGAGGAGGTAAGTATTAGTATCACATCTTTCCAAGCACTACATTTATTGCTCCTTTATTTTTTTTAGGCGGCACAGTTACTCTGCACAAAATGCCGGCTTCCACTACACCAGTGTCAGATGACGGGCAGACATGTGCTAAAGCCAGGCCATCAGGCACCAGAAGAGGAGGAGGTGGTGGGTGACTCAGCATTGAGCGTTTATAAGTGCCTCAACAAGTGTTCTTGGTTAGGTCTCTTAAGAAAAAGCATGCATCGGAGGGTGTGGAAGTGGGTTTGTAACAGCAGTCATTAAGTGACAAAAAGAAAAAGAAACAGTCAACACGGAAAGTAAACCACTACAGATGCTGCAAGACCTGCACACTTTGCATATTGTATTTACATGCACAATACCAGGACTTGTTATCACCGATGCATGTTTGCTAGTCTGCGCAAATGATGGATTATGTCTATTAGTGCTGGCTGAGAGATAGCTAAGCTCAAGTGGTCTTGCTGTGTGCTAGTTAAGTCATGCAATTTGAAGTAATGCCAGCACATTGCCCGATTGTTTCCTCATAAAGCATTTATGCGTTGATTTTTTGTCATTCTAGCTGCTGAATGGACAGACGGCCATACAAAGCTGCTGCTGGAATACTATTACAAATACTTCCCACAGATTGGCCCATTCAAAAAATTCAAAAACAGAAAACAAGCATTCAAGCAAATATCCCAAGACATTGAAGCTGTACTTGGCATAAAAAAACGCCGGAGCAATGCGAGAACAGATACAAGAACGTGATTAGGCGTCGCAAGGCTGCTTCAGACAATAACAATAGGTCTGGAGCATCACCTACACCTGTGCCTTTCGACGATGAGGTTAGAAAATTTGAAAGCATAGATGACAGCATCGAACCAGAAGTACAAAGAGACGCATCGGGGGCTATTTTCAAGACCTCTCCCGAATCTCAGACTGTGGTTTCACCAAATGCAAAGACCACTGAGGAAAATGGAAGCCAGCCTCCAAATCCTAATGTGAAGCCACGTGTAGGCACTGCACGTCAGCAACACATGCAGTTGTTTTTTTCTGAAATGAGAGCCATTAATGAAGAGAAGGAATCTCGGAAAGCGGCCAGACATGCAGAAAAAGAAAATCGGAGAGCTCAAAGGCAGGCTGAGCGACAGGCACTTGTTGAAGAGCGGCGCAAAATGCATGATGAGAAAATACAAGTCCTGCGTCAAGCCTTCGGACTTCCGAAATAAAGGGCTAGAGTTATTTCAATAAGCCTACCATACAAACCGATTACTTGGTTTCAATGTCTTTATTTTCTAGTTAGAGTGCTAGTACTAATTAAATAAACGTGCTTATACAAACAGATTACTTGGTTTCAATGTCTTTTATTTTCTAGTAAGACACAAAATATTACCTTGAGCAAATGTGAATGGGCCAACAGGTGTGTGGCAAGGACAATTTTTCCTGACCTTGGAGGTCACTTAACAAGTTCAGCTTTTTAGGCGAGCCTTTCGTAAGTATACATTCGCTCACAAATGCATACCACGTTAAGAAATTTCTCATTTTATGGCTGCTGGGTCTGCAACCCCATTCTTATCATCAAGCAATCTCTCTTGATGCTAACCAAGCCACGTAGTAGGCTATCTTGCCGGGATCCGCTGCTGCCGCTTACTTGAATCGGAGGAGGGCCAAAGTCATTTCCACTTGTTGTTTGTAGGGTGAGTGACAGGTCTCGTGACAGGTTCTCTGGCAAATCTCCACAATCAATGCAGAGGTTGTGAAGCACACAGCATGAAATTATAAACTTGGACATGTTGTCCACTGTCCACATATCCAACCTCTGCAGTTGCCTGAAACGATTTTTTAAATCTCCAAGAGCATTTTCAATCAACACCCTTGTTCCGGAGAGTCTTGCATTGAAGCTCTTCTTGGTGCTGTCAAGAGTTCCATAGTCCCGGATTGGTGTCATCAGCTACTCTCGGAAAGGATATGCTGCATCTCCCACTATATGGTACTTGCTAGAGCACAGCTGTGGCAAAGCGCTTGCAATCCTTGACCGCCGGAATATACACGCGTCGTGAATTTTACTTGGGTAACCCGTGCTGGCATCAAGAAACTTTTTTCTTGTTGTCGCAAACACCTTGAAGTGTCAAGGATAGGTAATGGTGTCGATTTATATAAACTGATCGCACTTTCCCAGCTGGACACCTGATCGGCATGTAACTACCGTCGACACATCCAATTGTGTCCGGGAATCCTGACAGCTGCAAGTAGGAGAAAAAATGTGCACATAAATCGTTGAATAAGGCTGGTACTGTGGGTAATCAAAGGTGCCAATAACATCTAGAAACGTTTGCAACAAATGGGAGACTTGCAGCTTATAGCAGCGAGTGCAATACACCACAAGTATATATGATTAAATTGTTAAATCTTAATTGACTTTCTTTAGCTGCGAAACATTTGGAATGACTAATTGTAATAACTTATTTATAAGGAGTGTTTTTGCGCTAGCTGGTTCATAATTACAGTAAAAGACGCCAGAGAACACAAGGGACCACACGAAGTGGAACGACACGTACAGAGTGCACTAGCAACTGAAGGTTTATTCAACATACATGCAGAACAAGTACTGGGCGTATATGAATAAGTAGAAGATGGGAAAATACAAGAAATATGAATTAACATCGAATGGTCAAGACTGCTCTCAGATAAACATGTCAGATTCCTCAAAGGACCCGTTATGCACATGTAGGAGGCTTGACCGTGCGATGCTGTTTCATATCTCTTGCATTTTTCTATTTTCTGTTTATTCGTGCATAGCCAGTTCTATTCTGACATCCACTGATTAAGCCTTCAGTTGTTAGTGTGGCCTCACTACGAGTTGTTCCTCTTTGTCTGGTCCCTTGTGTTGTCTGGCGCTGTACACGGCTTGGTGGGAGAAAACTCCATTTTATATGTTAAATTGCATGTGTACTTAAAGCATTGTCACCTGCTCAAAATCCTTGGCAAGCTTCTGCAGGTCACTGGGGAACTTGATTATATTCGGTGCTATGTCGAGGAGAAATGAAGTTACTCGGCTCATCATTGTGTGGTGAGTGCTTTCCGAGACTTCAAAGCGGCCAGCAACATTTCGAATGCATGCCTTGTTGGCTGCGTACCTGAAAAGAAGGGCATATTTTGAAGAAATCATATGGTAAACCATGCTGTTACTTAAACCAATAGAACAAATTAGCAAGATTACCTAAAACAGAAAGCACAGTTCTACCTTTCTGGGTGATACCTTTAAAACTCAACATATTTTATTAGTAGAAGTGTTAGCTAAATAACGAATTATAATGTTAATTCGCGCATTTCATTAAAACCTGTGGACATGAAGCCCACTGTGAACCTGCTTGCACAGCTGATTGAACTGCTTCGTGAGCAATATTTTTCAGGACTGTTTTAATAATGCATCTTGAATTATGATTTGACGTTGCATCTAGTAACGAGACCGGTGTGAAGCTTTCTTGCTTCAGTATGTAGGTGCACAAAACGACAAAAGCACCGCACATTATAATATCGCTCTATTACGTTCGACACTCGCTGGTAGCTTTAAGAATTCCAAGGTCGTGCCTGCGAGTTCGATACACTTATTTGCAATATTTCATGCGCCTCTCACCCAACAGGAAACGGATCATGCGGTAGCCTAACAACAGCGGCGTTCATAAACGAACGGACACTCCCCAAAGAAAGGACAGTATGTGTTCTTCAGCCGACTTGGCAGGCAGGCCACCATGATCACTCTTCTGAGGGCAGTGCGGTGACTTGGCGAATTCTGCTACCAATAAGTCCGCCACCGGCCGCGTGACGCGGAAATTTCTTTTGAACTGAAACAAAACAGGCCTTTCAGCGATCTCACTGCACCGGATGCTTAACGACTTACCTCCTCGTCGGTGTAGCTTGTTACCTTCTTTTTGATGTAGGCTTCCACTTTTGGCCTTCGCTCCGGCAGAGAGAACAGCTGCTAAAACGCTGCTGCGTTTATTTCGTCGTCGTCACTGCTACTTTAACTCGACTCTGACGTTGAGCTACAGCAGCTGTCGCTGCTGTCATCGTCTAGCTCGTCAAGTATTTCGGCAAGACGACGACGCTTCGTTGCCTCCGTCTCCCGTGCATCTGACGACAGGCAAGGTGTACGAACACTACCAGAATTGCCAGAATCCAGCGCAACGACGTCAAAATCGTTGGAGTCACAGCACCACACACGCTTCGCTGCCGCCATTGCCGCCCTACACGAGGAAGCGAAATACAAACAAGTAGGGAGAGAGGATACAGGATACGACTAGATATGACGTTTCGAGTCACGTGACTTCCTGCGTTCTCCGCTCACTCCGCTTTTCAAGGGCGAGCAGACTGGACTGCTCTTCGCTGCTCTCGGCGTAGCAAAAGCGCTCTCGCTCTACCATTGAATGACGGTGATCCTACTTCTGTTCGACCATTGCAACACGCCGGCTCTGAAGAGAGCACTTTCAGCGTGCTTTTGAGTGCTCCCGCTCTGCCAATGGAATTCGCCATTAGAGCACGGAGCCTGGCGTCACCGCCTCCGAAGATGTGCACATTCGCTTGCACACAATACTCGAAGACACGCAATCCGCACAGCCAATGCAACACATTCCAAAAGACCGGGGAGATTGAGAGAGGAGGCGGAGGCGCTGTGCCAGCCCGGCTCCGTCGACGACCTATGGCGCCACAACGGCGCCGAACGGCGAACGCGCGATATGTACGGCGTGCTAATCGCATGCTCGGCTACTTACGACGTAACTTTTCCAAAATACCCTCTTCCTTAAAACTAATGCTTTATAAGTATCTCATACGCTCCAAACTTGAGTATGCATCTGCCATATGGGATCCCAGTCATGCTAACCTTATCACCTCTCTTGAACTAGTACAAAATAACTCTGCTAGATTCATCCTCTCTAACTACAACCGCACTGCCAGTATAACCTCAATGAAAAATAACTCATCACTTATTCCATTCGCTCACCGAAGCAAAGTCGCCCGTCTTTCGCTATTTCACAAACTTTTCCACCATCCAACACTTTATAATGACCTCATATTCCGGCCTGTGTGCATTTCAAACCGCGTTGATCATCGTAATAAGGTGGGAATTGCGTAATGCCACACTAAGTCTTTCTTTCAGTCGTTTGTTCCCCGTACATCTCAGGATTGGAACCATCTTCCCTCAAGCGTCGCAACCATCACTGACTGCAAACTTTTTCACGAAACATTAGATAATACCAATAATACGCCAGGAAAATCAGTTACCTGTACTCACTTCTCCTGTTTGCTTATTTTTATTTTTATTTCTTTGAAATAACTACTATTCTTTGTATAACCTGGAGAAATGCTCTGTTACCTGTATTCATTGCACTGTTTTATTTTGTATTTTTCATGTATTGTATCCACTCCCCTCTTCAATGCCATTTGGCCTTGAGGGTATTATAAATAAATAAATAATAAAATAAATAAATAAAATAAATATACGGGGGCGCCCTCAACACGGAAGCTTCACGAGAGTCTAGTGACTCCTGCAGAGATGCTCTCTTTTTCTGCTTTTACCTTCCAAAAGGGTCGAATGGATACCCGAAGAAACTCATAGTGCCGTGACCCTCTTTTGACTATTTGTTCTCGTCTCAGAGTGTAGGGTATTTAGACTTTATGTCCGCGTAGCGTGCAGAGGTGTTTAGGCTAGAATGGAAGCGCTGTTATTACCGTACTACGGAAGCTGCCCCTATGAACAGTAATATCTCAGGTTGCTGGAGAACGTATCCTCTCGAGTCAATAAAGAAGTATTGAAACTTGGTTACCCTTGAACTTTCATGTTTATGCAGTCTCCTTATGCTAGTGAAATGCTAGCAAGTTCGGCGCATGGGTATTGCCACGCCCACTTCTTGTTTTATTTTGATGTTTTCGAGTTTGACCAGCAAGGACGGTTATCAACGCTCGACGCTGTCCGCGAAGTAGTGTTCGGGAATCTTCGCGATTGTAGTAGATCGTTTTGTTAAGATTGCGCGCCGCACGCGAATGTTGCAGCTTTTTCGAGAGATAACGCCGCCACCAGCGATATCGCTGGAAAGTTCGATAGCGCCTGTATAAAAGCCGACGCGCTTGACCGCTGGTCAGTTCGACGGCCGACGCCCCGTTCGCCGCTATCAGTGTACATCGTGTATTGCTGTAGTCTGAGTTTTCATTTCCCGGCCACAAGTTCGGCCAAATAAAGAGTTTCATCTTGCCCACGCCAGCTGTTGTCTTCGTCGACGTCACGACCCCGTGACAATATAAAAGCGATTTTCTAAATTCCAGATCTTGCGTAGCAGACGGGGCGCGTGGTAGGCGTAAGAAGGAATACCAATAGGAAAGTTTAAGCCACGGAATTTTCACTAAGGCTGTGGTAGCCTCTTAGACTAATGCGCAATACATGTGTTGCCTGTTGCATAAATAACGAACATGCACCCGTTCATACAGAAGTGCACGAGAATGTCAACACGTGTCCCTTAGTCATTACATCAGCAAACTTCCCTTGTGTATTTTATTTTGTAGGTGAGCAAGAATGTAAAAATGTGCCGCTTTCTCCTTGCAATGTAAGCCTAAGTAAAGCGTACTTTGAAAATTTTTCAACTTGGACAAAAAACAAGTTTTTCAGTTTTCATCTGTAATCGACTCATCAATTTATAAAACGCCATGGCTGGTACAAAGCATATCGATTGCAGGTGTCTTTCAAGATGTCAGGGCACAGCAGAATTGGGAGACGCCCAGAAAACACAAAGCTGAAAAAATAATGTCTGCAGTGTCTCTTACCTGGGGTCCTAAACAAGGCGCAGTGTTCATTGTCATCCCAATAGTACAGAATGTACAGTTGGCCTTGACCATCTAAAAAGAAACCATTCGTATTGCTTGTTACAGAAGTCAGCACAACAAACATACAGAGTGACGCATCGCATTTTTTTGCAAAGAATGCCGACAAAAAAAGAGGGGCTCGATCAGGCAAGAACAAGATGTATTGTTTACATTTTATTTTCGGTATTTTATACTACATAATGACAAATACACACACAGAAAGCTCCGGAAATTACCTCATTTGAGCGCTGAACGTAAGCACGATGACTGCTTTGTTTTACACCTTGGATTCGTCAGCACATTTTATTACCGTTTTACCAGTGGCAGAAGTCAATGGCCGTTGGGAGTGTTACTCTGCTAACTGCCATTTTTAGCAGTGTTGCAGTGTCTGCATTTATATAATGTACGAAGCATGGGAGCGAGCTTCTTAGCATTTCATATTAAAGAATTCAGTGCAAAAATGGCACCTTTGTCGCTTTTTGGCCCCTCTGCCCGGTTTTTGCGCTGAACGTTTTAGAATGATGGCAGTGTTGCGTTCCCCATTCACACTCGAAGAACGGTCAACTTGAAGTGAGGTTCTCTGACAACTTAGGATTAGCGGGGTCTGTATTTATATACTTCGATTGTAACATGCACGCAAACAGTCAATGCTCCAGCCCTCAAGGTGCCTAGAATGGCATAAAAATCTCGTAAAAGGTAGGTACTCTATGTGAACGAAATAAACGCGTGCAGACACGGATTCGAGAGAAGAGAAGAAGGCACAAACGCCTATTACCAGCACAAATGCCCCTGGGGCGAAAAAGGTAGCTCACAGAAAACATGGATGGATGGATGGATGGATGGATGGATGGATGCTATGAGCGTCTCCTTTATAACGGGGCGGTGACAGTGTGCCAGCAGGCTCGAGAAAAAAACTGCCTTTACTCTTGTTTTTCTTAGTGGTGGCCTAGTGTCTCTACTTCAATTAAATCTATCATACTACAGAAAAAAAAACTTAAATTCCCAGCCCAGTTCTCTGCCCTCTACGGCATAATGTCCTTTTTTTTCAATATTTATTTTGTCCTTTCTCTCTAATTTTCTACCACCAATACTCTAACCGTCTCTCACTTATTTCAATCGCGGGTATGATCAGCTTTTCATTGTAGTCTCTAGAACCCAAGGCCTCATGTAGGCTCGTGCCCGAACGTACACCTGGGTGGATATCTCCAAATTCAATCAGAACATGATCCGCCGTTTCCTTATCTTCCCCGCAGCACGTGCATTGTTCTTGTTTACTGAATCTTGCTTTATAACAACGCGTTCTAAGGCAACCCGATCTCGTTTCAAGCAGTAAAGCGCTTCCCCTTGAATTATCCTAAAATTCCCATCTTCTTATTTCATTTTTGCCCTTTGGGTAGTTACTCAAAGCCGGTTTTTTCCCCATAGCTGCCGTCCAGTATATCCTCTCCGGCTCTGACTCTTCGCTTAACGCTCTTTGTTGACATATTCCTTACACTATCAGCCGTATATTTACTAGTGAGCCTCCTAGTTCTTTTTCTCCACTGTGTGTCCACGCTCTTCCTATACAAATAACGAAACACCTTCTCTGCCCATCTACTCTCCTTCATATTCCTTAGCCTTTCTTCGAACCTTATTTTTCTCTGATCTTCCCTCGCCTAAAATCCTCCCATCCCATATCGCCCTTTACAGCCTCATTTGTCGTGTTCCTGTGAGCACTCAACGGGAGACGTCCCTCAGTCCTTTGATTTACATCCATTCCAGATTGTACCTCTGAGTTCATGCACACCACTGAGTTCCCAAAAGTAAGCCCCGGAAGCATCACACCTTTCCACAGACCTCGAAGCACCTCGTACCCACTAATGCTTTTTTGCGCTAATGCTTTCTATCCCACTTTCTTTACTAATATATTTATAGCGTTCAATAAAACAGGGGAACTGTTTTTTGTTGATAAATGACCGATTTCATTTTTTCTGGACGAACAGATCGCGCGCAAACGTATAGAACAGCGCGAGACACACGTAAAAATGTATGGGGTGCATCACGCGCACGCAGAGCGATAAAAGAACGGCACAGACGTCACCAAAAAAAAATCACTTGTGAGAAAGAAGAGTGAGACGCGCAGAAGGCCATCGCCATCCGCTGGCGCACACTGACAGTTCGCTTTCTGGCTACCAGAAACTCATGCCCGCCTCTACAATGCCGGAAGAGGGACCAATGCTACCACAACAAGCCAGTGCCCCGGTGACTACAGTGGTCTTCCCTGGCTCGTTGCGTCAACACGACCCACCAATCTTCAGCGGTACAGACGAGCAGGATGTGGAGGACTGGCTCGCTGAGTACGAACAGGGGAGCGTGATCAACGACTAGGACGATGCAGGAAAGCTTAATTAGCTGTCATTTTACTCGAGTGGTGTCACCAGTGTGTGGTATCGAAACCACGAACGTGACCTCCCGACATGGGCTGCCTTCAAAACTCACGTGACGCAGGTATTCGAGTGCCCCGCGGATTGCAAGCTTCGAGCCGAGCAACGTTTGCGTGGTCGTGCACAGCAGAGCAGTGAGAATTTCACAAGTTACATAGCAGATGTTCTTGACCTATGTAACCGCGTTGATGGCACAATGACCGATGCCGAGAAAATCAGGCATATATTGAGAGGGAACGAAGACGATGTCTTCCAGATATTTCCGTCAAACAACCCGTCAAGCTTGTCGGAACTAATAAGGCTTTGACAAAGTTTCGATGAAATGCGCAAACAACGCGCAGCTACCCGCTAATCACCTCCACAGGTGACTTCAATATCGGGTTTGGCTGTTGCTCCTGATAGCGCATCCTTGCTTTTGCAGATTAAGGATTTCGTCCGAGAAGAAGTCGCTCGTCAGCGTTCGCTGATGCCGCTTATTCCCGGCAAGTCGAGTTCTCCATTGGCGCCCGCTCTCCAAAATATCATTATGGATCAGTTAGCCGACCACGCTTCACCTTCTCTCCATAAGGCTCCTACTGCTGTTCCCATGATGTATGCCGAAGTCACTTCGAGGCCTGGCTGCAAAGTTACGGCCCACCTCGCCCGCCATCGCGCCCGCCAATATCTCCACCTGTCCGACCAGCAGTACAATACGCATCAGCTGAGGATCCTTGGCGGACGGAAGACAATCGTCATATTTTTTTTTCATTGTGGCCTTACTGGACGTGCGGCGTGTTACTGTCGCCATCCTCCACCGAACGTCTCCAACAGTGTGCGTCCACCATGGGTCACGTATGCGCCACGTCACACCCCGCCGTAGGTATCTGGACAACTATGAATCTGCGCCTCTCACCGAGACAACATTCTCCAATCGCCGTTCTCCTTACCCAAATATCTCAGTTCAGGAGGCAAGAACTGCGGTGCCAGCGAAATGTATAGGGCCTCAAATTTCTCTGAAAAATTACACCATCTCCCGCTAAAGGGGACCATGAGGCGATGCGAGGCCGGAGCACTTGCACGATCGCGCTCCGTTGGCGTACGTTGGGCATGCTACCGACCTCTGCCTCGTCGCAAAGGCACCCAGAGAGCCAGAAACTATTTCGAACATGCATAACCAATTCCAACTTGCCCAGGCATCAATTCTTCTGCATTTCCTCAAAACCCGCTTCTGCAGCCGGCAAGCAGCAGCAGCCGGGAGGAATGCTGTACACAGCAGGACAGAAATTGGCAGCGTATCTGCGTGCTTGTCGCCGAAATGTCGCCGAAACACGACAGATTAGCCCTGCGTGAGATATGGGCGCCATCTGGCAATACGTCGAGAAACATGAGTTTGTGCACATGGCCTCCGAAATGGCGGCCGCGCGGCGGGTTTCGCGCCCGCCATCTCGGAGGCCGCGTTGTGCAGAGGGCACGGAGGAGGTTCTTTCCTTTCTCTGTGGTAGAGGGCGTTCGTCTGCGTGCACTCGTATCTATGTATTTTCTAATAAAGGAACACATCACCTAATATTTACCTAGTGATGTTGCGCCTGAGATATGCGTAATGTTTGCTTTTTGATCGACAATGTACACAAGTGTAAACCTAGTCAGCAGTACAAAATGGCAGGCCCTTCGGGAAGTGGTTCAACTTTGGCCGGGTGACTGAATCGGGTGACAGATAGACAAACGAAAACTTCTGCGTTTAAGAAAGACTATCGTCTTTAAAACCCGTTCGCACCCCCGCAGCAGGAGAGTGAGACAAGCAGCCGTGCCTCAGACGTCCCACCCCCCCTCCGTGAAGCACACCGCGCCGCCCTCCTGCTCCCCGCCAACTCTCCTGCGGGCAGCAGCCCAGAGGAAGCCCGCTTGGCCGGTTTGCCTCGTGCGCATGCGTAGTGTGCGTGCGGACTAGCCCCCTGCAGGACATACCCCCGAGCAAGAGACGCTTCGCATCTAAAACGTTATTGAAGTCGAATCGGAAAAGTAACGACGCCACTATCTGGACTTTCCCTTTGTACAGCCAACGCGCAGCACGTCGAGCCGTCCGGCGCCTGCAGAGCCCGTGTCGTCATTCAGGATGTCTTTTATGTCATCGAATTCATAGTGTTGCCATCATGTTCTCACGACGTCATACTCGGTAGGGATTTTACCCTCTACATATCATGCGATCATCAATTGCGCCCGTGCCGAAATCGAGTTGTTTCCGTTTTTGGCAGACATTATTGACGACAACTAATATTCCTGTCGCAAAATCGCGGTTTCTGAAGATACCGTCCTGCCGGCCTGGTCGACTGCTCTTGTCAGCATATCTTGTAACTCTGTAGATAACGGCACAGTTCTTTTCGCACCTTCTGAACCTCTGGTTCGCCACCGATCCCTACAACTGCCGTTTGCCGTCCTTTAGTTCTATTCTAGCGCCTCTGTGATGTACTGTACGTGTCAAACCCATCGGACGAGCCAATTACTTTGCGCCACCGCGAAAGCCTTGGCAGAACCGAACCACTGGCTTCATCTTCATCTTTCACACTAAGTATTGTCAGCGACCTTACAACGACGCAGCACAACCAACTTCTCTTGCTCGAAGGTTTCTCATGTTCGTTTAACTGCCGAGCAACGCCACTTGGCCACAGGACGACTATTTTGCACACTGTCAATAGTGGGACCCATGCGCCCATTCGACGGCGTCCCTACTGAGTATTGGCGACCGAAATGCGTGTTATCGATAACCAGGTGAACGACATGTTCCATCGCGGTGTCATTCAACCTTCCCGCAGTCCCTGCGCATCGCAAGTCGTGCTGGTTCGGAAAAAAGAATGTACCATACCATTTTGCGTCGATTATCGACGGTTTAACAAGATTACCCGAAGGGATGTGTATCCGTTGCCACGTGTTGACGACGCACTGGACTGTTTGCCAGGAGCCGAGTTATTTTCTTCCCTGGATCTCCGCTCTGGCTACTGGCAGGTGCCCATGGCTGAAGCTCTTTTAAAATCGCGTTTGTAACACCAGACGTATTGTACGAATTCACTGTAATGCTGTTCGGCCCCTGAAAGGCAACCGCCATTTTTGAACGCATTATGGACGGCATCCTGCGCGGCCTGAAGTGGCGCACTTGTCTAAGCTATCGAGATAACAATTTCGTCTTTTGTCTTGATTGATCGAACCACCTACGCCGTTTACAGCAAGTTTTGACCTCTCTCCAGAACGCCGGCAAGCACTAATTGCGCATGGCTCGTGCGAATCCTATGTACAACTAATCGCACAGAACTGGCTGATTTCGGTAGGTGTCGGATTCTCTAAGACTTTCGATCGAGGGCAACAGAATAGGGGTAAGTATAATACCTGTGGTGTAGAATATTACAACTAAAATCACGATGCACACAACTCTAAATCTATTCGCAGCGCACGATCACGGTGTAACTCGGTGTACGCATGTACACACCAAAGAAACAACGTGGCTCGGAGAGAAAGGTTCCCCCATTTGGAATAGCCGCAAGAGGGCGCCACATGTAAATCTTGCGCAAGGAAGGAAGTCACTGCCATTAAAAAATAACGCAACATGTCTTTTCGTGCTGCTCTTTTCCTTTAGAATGTTGCACCATGATGAACGCTAATTAGTTGTCATCTCGAGTACTTGATATACTGGGAAAAAATTATGTACCTAAATCGTTCATGGTCATGATCAAAATCCTAATTTCTCAAAAGCGTTTTGATCACGCTCAACTAGCGCTACAGCTATGAAGAGACAACAAAAATGACATGAAACTGCTGTGTTGGTTTACCATGAGTGCACTCCAACTGCACCACACTTTTCTACTTTCGGTTTTCTTGAATGGGAATTCTGAACAGCTGTTAACACGTTAAGATACTCATTAAGAATTTCTATTAAAATGGCACGTAAAAACCGGATCCAGCTCGTAAAAGACGAGAAATTATAATTTTACAGTGGAGCTGTTATGCTCGAGGTTGGCCGTGTGTCGTAGATAAAAAATTATCATCATTATGTAGCGACACCCGCTCGTCCCTCATTGTCGTCTTCTGTTTCGGTCCCAAAACACATCCGCCCATTTCTCCGGCGTGGGTTTGAATAACGCTACCCGCCACGGTGGTCTAGTGGTTATGGTGATCGACTGCTGACCCGCAGCTCACGGGATCAAATCCCGGCCACGGTGGCTGCATATTCGATGGAGGTGAACATGCTTGAGGCCCTTGTTCTTATCTTTAAACGCATGTTAAAGAACACCAGATGGTCAAAAATTTCCCGCGCCCTCCACTACAACGTCTCTCATAATCAGATCGTGGTTTTGGGAAGGTAAACTCCAGCAATTATTATTAATATATTACAGTTTTATTAACTCTGATGGGTGAGAGCACAAGTACAGAGAGGGAGAAAGAGAGAAAGCAGGAAAGAAATAAAAATAAAGATAGAGATAAATTATTAGCGAGAGCAAGCATAGACATATATAGTATTGGGCGCGAGGCCCACCACTGGAAACGCCGGCGCCACCGTTCGCGTGACGTGCTTGGCAGGGTCACGTGGTCTCAGCGGCTGAGTCGGAGCGCTGCCGCGTACTTTGAAAACGAGTTTCAAGTTCCACCTACGCTGCGGTCTGTTCAAATTCGGAGGTTTTCTCGCATATTGAACGCAACTTAAGCCATCGTGATAGGAATATCTGCATCCGAAGGCGACGCTCATGTATGCACAAGCACCGTCGGTCACCTGAAACCCGTGAGATTGTTGGTTTGAGGCTTGTTTCTGTTATGCTTCATTTGTTTATACAGGTAGTCAACAGCAAAAAGACTTTTCACGTAGTTTGCACTCAGCGGCTGACTATTTTTCACCCAAGAAGCCGGTTGAAGGGTCTCCATCGCTGTTACCGCGTGAAGCGGGCGCTCCGTTGTTTTTTTTTTTTTTGCAAAGAAAGAACGACTGTAAGCTATTTTATGCTTTCTGTGCATCAAAAATTGCTATTTATACAGTAATGAACACGTTTCGTTTCGAAAGTACGTACAGAAATGTCCTGGAAGGGTTGCACGAGGTGTTTTGGTCTAGCGCCGACAGTAAAACCAATAAAGAGCACACTGCAAAAAAAGTTTTGTGAAAAAAAACAGAAAATGCATGGCAAATTTGGTGACATAACAGTTCTGTTCTCGTCTGTTTTCTGTTTTCCATTTCGCAGTAATTTTGCATATAATGTCTGTCATTGGTTCTGTACTTCTACAGAGATTTTCTGTTTCTGGCACCTTTCTTTAAAAAACAAGCTTTTTGCATTTTCACGCAATGTTTCTGTTAATGCTTTTTCTGTTATCATATAAAAATATTTCCTCTCTAAAACAGAGTCCAAATAACAGACTATTTTTGTAATCGCACACAATGTTTCTTATAATGATTTTTCTGTAATTCTGCACATATTTTCTCTGCCTATTTAGAAACGTGAGTTGGGCTAGTTGTATGCACATGACTGAATAGCGCAAAAAAAAAAAACCACAGACAAGGTAGAGACGACAGACAGGACGGGGCTCCGTCTGGTCCGTCGTCTCTACTTTGTCTGTGGGTTTTTTGCGCTATTCAGTCATGTCTGCAGTTAATTTCTCTGCCTTGCATATCTGGTATTAAAGTAAGAGTTATTTTGCGACCACAATTTTTTGTTTACATATTGAATGCGATCCTGCAGGTTTAAGATGCGTTCTTTTCTCTCATATACTCAGTACATATTTTGAGTAACACTTGAATATTTTACAGTTTATGAGCCATTATCTGCAAAGGCATGCAGCAGCAATTGGGCAAGCATGGTGCTAGCATTAAAACGAGTGTTTCATATTCAATAATGAATTTGAAGGCAACATTATGAACGTCTCAATCTTACTTTTTATTAAAAAGCTCAAACACAAGATTAGAACTTGCACTCATCCAGGGCATTCGCCAGGGCAGCTACCTTTGGCGACAAACAATTCTGCTTCTTCGATGTTCGTCGTGCTTTTGTGCTTGTTTCTGGGTTGATTCCCGCGATTGCCCTTGAAGAAACGAAGAGTCGATATTAATAAACTAAAAATAGCGCCGGGCTAATAATGTGTACCCCCAAAGCTTAGATTAAACAATAAATCACCAAAAATGATCAAAATCGCTCACTATAATGGTGTTAACATAAAAGAAAATAATCACTAGTGGAAAGCGAGGTGCAAGTACCACGCCACTTTCACCAGTGAACAAAGACAGAAATTATCGACTTGTTTTTAATCATGTATGAAAGAAGCCACAGGTCAGAAAACTAAGGACAACATAACAAATGTCTCCCCATGTGACGTCGTTGGTCGATTTAAGGCCCTGCTGGCTTCTTTCATCTTCATTAATACTTCTTCTTGGACGAGTTCGTTCATCGTAGATTAAGGGGGTAACAGCGCGAACACACACCCACAACAGAGACGACACGGACACAAGCGGTTTTCTCTTTTCAGAATAAAAGTGGCCATTTGGAGGAAAAAACTGGGGAACCACCATTTAAGGCTATAACGCGACTGGTTAATCGCCCCAGTTTGCAGACTTCTCTTGTGGAACTTCATTCGCGTACATAATTTCTTCATTTGGGCCTCTATTATCTTACAGACTGATCAGTATACAGCTGTAGGCTACCTCATAATGCGAAAGGCTTTCTTTATTTTGAGGTATGAAAAAAAAAGAATAAAACCTCGGCCCGCACCTAAGCTCTACCTGTTAGGGTATGTCATGCAAAACTCAAATCAGTTCTGCGGAATCCCGCAAGGTGGCGGAAGGGTTAAAAAAGGGAAAATGGACAACCACCCGTTTGTAGTACGAAGCCACAAGTGAATCCGTACGTATTTCTCAGAGAAAAGCTTCTTAGTTGCCGAAAAACTCGTCCTCGTCTAGGGTTCGAACCCAGGACCAACGCCTTTCTTTGGCGGTCGCTCTACCAACTGCAACTTGGGCCCATGTGGTTCGAGTTGTCGACAAATTCACCCTCGCGCTGCCGATTGCACGCTTACTGGTTAGCTCAATTGGTAGAGCGACCGTCCCGGAAAGGCGTTGGTCCCGGGTTAGAACTCCGGACCAGGACGAATTTTTCGGCAACTAAGAAGCTTTTCTTTTTGAGAAATCCGTACGGATTTACTTGTGGCTTCGTGCTACAAACGGGTGGTTGTCTATTTTCGCTTTCTTAGGGGTATGACATGACAGCGTTAATGGTTCCCATCTGCTAGCTGCTCTAGGCCATACTCCTTTACAAATCCACTCCGTATCCTTCATTTGCGCCTCTTATCTCGCACATACCCACTAGCATGCAGTCGCAAGCTAAAGCATTACGTGAAATAGAGCCCGAGGTGGGCATAGAACCCCGCTTTAACCAAACCATACGATCGCGGCTGCATTGCCTAGAGGTCACGTGTCTGACTCGGGGTGCAAGGGTCCTAGAGGATTCGATCCCCTTCACCTTCCCACTTTAAATTAAAAGCCTGAATGAGCAGCTCGTACCAATATGGACAAGTTATCTAATCCCAATATGCCACAAACCCTGAGAAATCAGAGCCCGGCCATGTCGGCTGCCAGCTTGCGCCTTATAGTTACGCCTGTTTTTCGCTGCCTAGCAAGCTTGCACTCCTACACCACTCCTTAACTAAACATTCACACGACGTGCCGTGACAGCTCCGAAACGAAAACTACAAGCTGTGCTAGTAATAGAAAAAATTAGGCGCATACCGTTTCTTGCAGTAAATGCTAAGTAAATTTGTTTTTCAAGATTTTCATGAATGTTCTCTTAGGCGGTGAATACGGGTACAGAAATCAGTAAAGTTGTGGATAAGTCTGCCATGTTCTCTGTCTCCAAGAGGAGAAAATGTATGGTACTCTGAATATTCTGGAATTTCGTGGTCCTTCTATGCCTAAGCGCTTCCACCTCCCGTTTTAGGAAAGCTTTAGTTCATCTGTGATAGCTCAATTTGCAATATATTACAGCAAGATAGTGCAAAAGAAACAATACTAAAAATATTTCCAGCACATCCCGAAACATCCCGTTTTTCCGCGGTCCGTAATCAGTCAAAATCACTAGAAACCACAATTTTTAAAAAGTTTCTTCCCCACCTTCTGTAAAGGCATAAAGATAACCAGGTAAATTCTATAAAAATGTGCAACTGTAAGAAATGCAACAGGTTAACGTGAACATATATTAGGAAGGTAAGGGGGACAAGCCCTCACCTCTGCAGAGACTTCAATGTCAAAGCCACTTCAGGTGGATACTCGATGTTGAGGACAAAGTATAAGAGAAACATGACTTTCAAAGCTGCGGCCCGCTGAGTAGCCAATAGAGCAACACCATCCACACAGACGGTGAACATTTCTGCCTCAAAGAGACCCGGTCCTAAAAAAAGACAATAAAGATGCATCAGTGCTTTATGAGATGGTGAACGATTCTGAAATCTAACCTTTCATACATATTATGGGCGTCAAGGGCATGTCTCCTAGGTCATCGTCATGGGCGGTCTCCTGCAAAATGAGGAAAGCAAGACGGAGAAGGCATTCGAAAACTGCTGTCATGCTGTATGAAATGAAAATGAGATTGTGGCAACTCCTGTTCGAATGTACACGATCACACACTATGCAAAGCAATTGCGGTTCTACACTCATTTCAAAATCTTTTCGACCATGGCGAGATATGCTGCACATTTGGACGTAGAAGCTATTGGCATGGCATACCTGCCAAGTTTGGAGAAACGGAATCCGGGAGATTTACTCAACGGGAGGGGGGGATATAAAATATGTCGACCGCGGGAGGGGGGGGGTATAAAGTATGCCGAACGCCGGGGGGGGGGTTACTGCGATAGCAATTATACGGACATTAGGCAGTTACATAATAGCGTGCGCAAAGCTGTGCGTTGGCTTCTCGCGCAACTGCGCATGCGTCGTGCGCTAACCGTTTCCGAGCTCCCGTCAGGTGACGGAAATAGCGGGCCGCAAACGCTAACTAAGCGTACGCTAACTGTCAGCGGAATTTTGCGGTCGCCGCTGATCTGTACAGAGTCCAAACCGATAACATCGCTTACGCATCGTCTGTTTCACGTGCGAGTAAAAGCGCGCTAGCGCTAGGGACGAACGCGGTTGAAGCAGAGATGAAACGACCCGACCGTCACCGTCGCGCGAAGGGCACATGCGATAACATCGCTCCGCGTGCGAGGCCTGTCGTCGCTTGCTTACACGCTATCTCGACAGACATCGGTAACGACTACCATTTTAAGTGTTGGGCTCTCTACTTAAAGCAGTAGTGACAAAATTCTGAAGGCGAGATAACTTGTGGGATAGATTTGTGTATACAAAAACGCACCATCTAAGAAATATTAACGGCTGATACAACTATAAAACACTCAGGATCAATTTTTAAATTGCGTGTTTGGCATCTGTACGCGGAACGTCCCACCTCGCGTCACGACATCAAACAGCCACCTGCATCACGAGCTTGTGTTGGCGCCATAATTCTTGCGAGCGCTCTCTCCTAGCGAAAACAGAGCGCACCTTTTTTACGTACTTATATGTACGCATCACAGGCAAGACGCGGCTGCAGCGCTATGACACGTTTGCGTTGGCAGCACTGCGGCACAAAGTGCACAGCTACTTCATGCGCAATGCAACTGAGTTGAACCTTTCTACGATCGTGAACGAGCATGAACAAACATATAATGTGCGAAGCTCAAAAAGATTGCAAATATATGACAGATTTTAAACATCACCATCTTAATACATTGAAGTGACGTACTGCCGGTAAAATAATGCATTTATGGTAAGTGGAATTTTTTATACACAAATGCAATGCACATCTGAATTCTGCATGCACAAGCACTTTTCTGCCAGATGGGAAAGGAAGGTAAAATTTTAAGCTTGCTTCAACGGTCTTGTAGAAGAGCTCTTCATCCTCGTCAAGCAGGGCAAGGAGGAGAACAGGTGCACCTTCATACTCTGGTGTCACACTTTTCAGGCGGTTCTTTGCCTGTTCTATTTCTTCGAGGCATTTCTTCACTTTTGGCCGCTTTATCTGGCTGTAAGCATAGCAATCATCAGTGAACATCAATGAAATCCTTAAACACACCTGGTTCATGAACATCCAGGTTAACACACTGATCTGAAACTGAGTTATCTCTTAGCAGCGATTTCGTGGTTTCAATTATTGGAACATAATGAAAATCAGCATCTTGATTGTTTTCATTTTTTCCGAGACGCACAGCTACTGGCTGCACATAATTGAATTTGCTCTGAAAATACTCCCTGCGAGAGTAAGCACTGCGAAAAGCTCCGCTGTTGCTGTGCAGGCCGACAATAGCATCCCTTCCAAGCATACTCTTGACAGCCAGCTCAATGAAATCCTCATTCTGCCCGCATCTCTCAACTTCATTTTTAATGCATCAGCCATATAGTCAAGATTGTTGCTATGGAGGTCAAACATTGCCTCAGAAATGACTTGAACTGCTCTTTATGGCACAAAACTGTCCGAAAGGAGACGCAGATAGAAACGTCCGAAAGCATCTGTTATATCGGTACGTAGAGGTTCTTGGTGGAAGACACCTTCAGCCGCCTCTCGTTTGCTTCCATAAACCCCCGAGTGGCAGTCTTCATTATTTGGTCCCTCAGATGCACATGTCTCCAAGTCAGCCCTATGTGTCTCCGTTTGTAGATTAGTTTGTGCTTCCATGTGCCTTGGTGTAGAGATGACCTCCAAATATGACTCGCATACACCTGGTTGAAAAGCATGTCTGTGACATCGTGAAATATGGGACGAAAATGTGGACTTGTTTGCAAACATTCGTGAACTGCTACAAAGGGGCATGAAACATTCTTTCCTTTAGGGATATGCATTTTCAGATGACTCAATAAGGACTTGAGATCTCGACATGTCTGAATAAATGTATCAATGGTGCAGGTCAGTGACACGCTCCTGCAAGTTACCACAGCCGCTGGAATGCTATCACGCTTGTGACATCTATATATATGGCTCTTCAATTAGCTCACTTTCCTAAACGCTGTGCAACAAGGACAGGGAATGTGAACGCTGCTTTCATTTTTGAGCAGTGATGTATGCTTCAAGGACTAAGGCAAAGTAATGGCAACTGCTTGACATGTGCTGCACTTGTACGCCATTCTGAATGTTACGGGGCACCTTGGTGGACTGGGCTTCTGCAACAGTGACGAATTAAATATTTCACAGAAATTAGCATCAAATTTTGCATCATGGGAGTTGTTTCAAATCTTAGCTCATACAGAGTGCTGCACTTCCTATATCTTTTTTTAAGCAGAGCTTACTGCAATGCTGTTATCATATAATCTGCACCTCCTTTACACACAAGTGCAGAAGGTGAAACACTGAAAGTACAGCTTCCATCAAATTTACTATTTGCCGTGGTCGCAATGGAAACTGCACACACTTGTACTGTGTGCCACTAAAAGTGAGAGGAAAAATACTTCAGAGCTAGCAGATCAGCTTCGTTAAATTCGTAGTCAGTGGTGGCCGTTGAGAGCAAAAGCGCTGCAAAGACTTACTTCTGATATGTACTATTTTAAGATGCAAACAAGCTTAGCAGGCATCTAAGAAATGTTGGAGTAAGATGCTTAAAACAGCTCACCTGGTTTGTGAAGACATCACAATGACCTTCTGTTAGCTGGGAGCGCCCCACACGGCTATGTTCGACCAGTGCCCCTGGTTCGACTCGTTCCGAACCAAAATGGCGGATATTTGTCGTGGCCACTAAAAGGACATACGTAGTAACCCTGGACAAGGTTGCCACTGCATGAAAGAAGCGAGGATCAATATAGAACCGACACAACTAAAATTTTCAATGCAATTAGTTTCGGTAAGTTTTATTGCATGTGATGGCAGCGACACAGTCACTCATTAAAGCCAAAGGCCTACTAGTGAGAAAGACTAACCTTTACAATTGCAGAAAAATAATTCATAAAGAATTAAACGCTGCTTCGTATTACCCTCGGCTCTCAAACATAATGCTACCGATTACTTGACTGGGATGTGCTGCGCGCACTGAAATGATCAGATGACCCAAGAATTAACGTGAAGCCCAGCAGTAAAAGCGAACCCACCACACACCTTTTTGGGACTTAATGCTGGGCAATGCGATCATAGCTAACTTAAGATTGAGTTACACAAGCGAAATAAACGGCATGGCAGGCTATGCAAATGAAGATACGCCACTAGCCGAGCGCTTAGGAATTGTATGCAAGGGCAGAAACAATGCGAAGGGGGCTGCCCGTTTATACAGCCATGCAGTTGGAGTTTCGCCGTCCTTGCAGATGCAGATCATAATTTTTGCTGAAGCTGCATTGTAGGATTCCGTCACTGGTAGAGAAAATACCAGCGATACCTGCTTGACTTGAGCCACGTCATTATCGGTCAGTATTACTGCCATGAATTCGTTATTCATTCACGTACTTTTCGCGGCTACACAAGCAGTTGGTAAGCACGAATTAGTGTACCCGAAACAAGATACGATGCGCGTAACACGAACAGTTTCCAGGCGATAATCGAGCGCTAGTCTCAATCGTAACCAGTAATGTGCTCATGCGCGACTTCTTCGACTGAGCACGAACGCGATCCTGCATTATCCGGCAATTGAAGCTATTTATGTCTATGTGCACGGACTGCACGATCTCCTAGGGATTATGCGCCGCGGTGCTCGCGCAAGGAATATATACTACCTCGCAGATAAAACTTGCGTCCGCGCACTTCTAAGCACACAGTAATTATGAACAACACATGACGAAAGCTGCTCCGTGACAGCGCATTAAAAGAACAGTTGCAGGCCGCCTCAATAAGCGTTCACTACAAGCATGCTTGCAACTCGATTACCTACGTTTGGTTTGGTTCATAGCATTTAACTTCCCAAAGCGACATCGGCAATGAGGCGCGCCGTAGAGAAAGCCCCGAAAATGGTGAACAGCGCAGCGACGTACCGTTGGCCGAACCGCGAAACTATACCAACTGTATTCCGCCAGGGATCAGCCGGCAGCGCGTTCTCCGACTTGCGGCGCGCCTCGACGGCACCCGGCGCCGGAGAGGCCGGTCTTCGTTTACCCCTTCCGTCGTACCGCTTCCCTTCCCAAACCCACAACGGACGTTTCGCGCATGCGCCTCGGCGGCCACGCCGCGTCGAAGGTGTTTGACTGTAGCAAATATATGGAAGTGGCGGTACGCGCCTGGCGCGACATCGTTAACTTTACCAAACTTGACGTGGCCGACCACCACCAGCACGCGTGCGCCGTAATGTCAGAGTATACTGAATTCTTAACAGCACAATTTCAGACACGAAGTTTGCGATCCAATGCCCAAATAATAGACATGGCCGCCGCAAAAAAAAAAAAAAAGGCTTAACTCGTACAGCATGCAGTCGCAGCAGGAAGGCTCTGTTCACTATAGCCCTACAACGAGTCCCGGCATTTGCAGAAGTTGCGGTGCTGAAGCCCATTACCCGTTATACAAGGCAAGGAACTCATACAGCTTCGCCGTGGCTGTAAGCAAAACGAAGACAGAAATGAACTACTGCCCTTGCTTACCTTGTTTCAGCGTGGACGAGCTCGGTGCCTTCTCATTCGTTGGCCGCTCCAAATATCTCCAAGCAGCAGTAGTGAGTCACACGGCCACAACGACACGGTGGAAGTAGAACCAACCCAAGCAAACACACACGCACCCGACGGACCGTTAACGAGCAGCCCGCGATAAATTCAACATGTACAGACAGAGCACCCGCACAGGAACGAAGACGCTAACGCAAGTGATGGCGCAATCTGTAAAGTGCGCTAAGCGGCGAAAGTTAAGCTTCCGCATGTGAACGCTGTGTCACTCCGCTTAGTCCGCAAAATAGTTCAGTTTCGCTTTCGGCTGGTTTCGGTTTCCTCCTTATTATATTGAATGTGCGTAACGAACTGGTATGCACGAGGACTCTATGAAAAAGGTTATTCTTGCTACGTTGCGCCGTTGCTATATCACGACTGTCGTAGCCGCTCACTGCGGATTTTATACTCCGTTTCATACATCAAGTAGAGCGCTGTGGAAGCTATGCACACAGTTAGGTCAGCATCACCTCCATGTCCGCGCGTCGCGCGCTTGGCTTCCGCGATCTGTTCCGTCATTGCCCAGCCTGAACCGATTGCGGAGGTCACGTTACGAAAAGAGAGACGTTAAAAACGATGCAGAACAACCTACTGACAACTGTACAAATAAGCGGGTTTGTTTATTTCTAAGGCAAGAAGCATTTTCATTTATTACTTCGCGGTGAAACGAAAAAAGAATACTGCATTGCCGGTGGTAATAGAGAGTTTTAGAATGGTGTACGCTAAGTTTGCGGTCGTCCGCTATTAGCGAATTTTTTTTAGAACAGCGTAAGCAAAGCTTTGCGTTAGCGTTTCACGTCACTGCGCATGTGTCGTACGCTAACTCTAACTTAGCGTACGCTATTCGAAAGCTCCCTATTCTAACACTCCCTATTTCCATCACTTAACGGGAGCCCGCAAGAGGATAGCGTACGACGCATGCGAAGTGGCGACAAACGCTAACACAAAGCTTTTCTTACGCTGTTCTAAAACTGTCCAATATCATTGAGCTATTCTTGGTTCGGCAGCAAGCAAGAAATCTCGCTTGCTTCCCCAGTGTGGCACCTTATGTATGAAACGGGGCATAGGCCGTGTTTATTTGATGCCGTGCGCCGCCGGGCTCACTGATGAAACGAGAGCAAACGACTGGTCGCGGCGGCCTGGATTGAAGAACCCCTGTAATCTGTGTTATTTGGAATACTCTTCATTATGAAGGGCACCAATGGGAACACAATACCAGCGCTTGCGTTGTGAATTTTGTTGTCTCTCGTCCTCGTGTGTGCTGTGACCCCTTCAGAGTGTCCCTTTATTCTGCTTCGTCAGGAATCATGAGAACGGGAGGGGGGTGGGGGTCGCACAGACAAACGAGGTAACCTAGTAATGTTGGAGCAGACTGTGATAACGGGACGCGTTCGGCCGCTGCAGCCTTTGCGGCACGTAGCGAGAATGCGAGGTTCCCAGCACAGAAATGCGAAATAGGGTGCACATCCATTTGGTTTTCTAAGAATCTGTCGACACCTTCCACCATAAAAAAACCGGCAGATCCCACGTACCGTGGGAGTCGATGTTATGCGAAGCATGCGGCGAGTAGGTGACTGTGGCGTAACCTTTTTTTACTGAGCGACACGTTCCAAAATGACGCTAAAAATTTGTATAAATTTTATACGCACACTTATATATGTTGAAGAGCCGCATATAAGTTGTTTACGGTTGGGTAACGCTGCCAATCGCAACGTTGGTATTACCAACACCAGAAGCGGTAAGCTGATGTGTAGTGCTTATACGTGTCCCGAGAACGCACGCACGTTTCACGAACCCGTGTGCATGTGTGCAAGAAGTTCTTGACAGTTCTTGAAGAAGGGCATCATCAGCGTGATCAGTGAGCACCAGCAGCTGGTCTTGACTTGTTATAGGATCCGGTCGTGATCGCGGTGACGAGGGGTCCATGTGTAGTGAAGTATGTGGTATAGTAGAGCTGTTGGAATTCGTCGATGCCTCGGTCATTTCGTCGACAAATTGTCTGTCGACAGAGCCGGCGACATGTCGGAACCTGAAGCCACCTTCCACGCTGCTGAGGCATAGGCCGTCGAGGCTGGTAGGCCTGGATAGTGCTACGTAGACCAACATCAGTGGATGGTGTTTGTCCTATGCGTAGACTACCTGGGCGTATGTGGCCTACGTAGCCTAGTCTACAAATGGCTGTCAATCAATCTGGCATCAACCTCGGTCAGCATGAGGCCATCGGCCAGCCTCGTAAGAAATGAAGAGGACACTGCGTCATTCTGGCGGACTAAGTGCACTTTACGGTGCGGTGATGTGGATATCATATGTAACTTTCGTTAATGTATTCCTCCGGTGTCGAGCAATGCTTCAATATAGCTTGCTGAGTCATAGGAATACAACCTAATGTTTATTAGACTGCTATAAAAGCGGAGCCAACACTGGAACTACAGACGTCAATCTCATATGACGCCTGTATCGTAGGGGTAGACATCGTAGGAATATCATGTAGTGTTTATTGCTTTCTTGTAAAATTAGGTAGCCAGCACCACAACCACAATTGACGTTGCACCGATATTACGTCTGCGTAGGCTGTTTTTCCAAACCAATTTATAGACCTGGCGTGGCTCAGTGGTAGAATACCTGATTGCCACGCAGAATGCCTGGGTTCGATTCCTGCTGGGATCCTAATTTTCAATATTTCCATTCGTTGAGCCAACGCTGCCGATGTTGATTTTCCTTAACGCTCTAGCATTTAAGTTAACAATGTCTGTTCTCGCCGTTCCTGGGTCGATATAAACTGTCAATCACCTGTGGCGCATACCCGTACACCGCGGCCCGTGGTAAACGGGTATGTGCCACACGTGTTTAGTGGAAAGGGTTTGACGACGTACGCGACAAGACTTTAACGTTATTCATTTCATGACCTGGCAGTCATATTCGTCAAATCCTCTCACTCTCCCATGCAAATTTTGGTCTACACCAAGTTAAGGAGGCGATCATGAGAGCACCCAGACGTAGGCGGCTAGATAGATAGATAGATAGATAGATACGTAGATAGAAACGCTCAAAGTGCCAGAGGTTCGCTAAGAAATGCTTCGCATTTAAAAGTTGTTTCATGTCCCTCCGTGACATTGCATAGGGATTTGTATGCGTCCAAGATATAAAGCATATGGGTAGTGCTACGTAGACCAACATCAGTGGATGGTGTTTGTCCTATTCGTAGACTACCTGGGCGTATACCGGTGACAAATACAGTGACGGTGGTTCACTCGCGTAGAGGTGTGTACTCCGCCGCCCATCATGCTTCCAGTTTCTCTCCTTGCATGCGCATTTGAAGGTGAAGCCCAGGCATATTTCGCATGAGCACTGCACCATACGTCAGCTCCGCATGTTTATTCCTTGGAATATTGTTAAGCCGTGTAAATTACACAGGCGATGGTCAAAATGATTGTGAAGGGGCCCCCGATACAGTCCCTGAGATTTAAGGGGCATAGGCAAAGGCCTGTCGCTTGAACCACACACACACACACACACACACACACACACACGCATGTGGTAGAACATCGCATGCGGCATTGGAAGGTTGCAGGTTCGGTTCCTGCCGGCAGTACACTGTCGTGTCGTCCACTTCAATTTCCTCACATTTATATCATAATTACTACGAATAACGTCACCTACACTTTCCTTAGCTTGATTGTCTGTTGGTTGTCATTAATGCTGTGTCTAAGAAAACGAGCCCTTGAAGGGCCCTTAAGCAACACCTGCGATAGTGCCTTTTCACATTTCAAGTAAACACACACATATCTGGTTCAGATGACCGTCCCGATCAACAATGCCAAACATGGCAGCGTAACGAGCCGTGGGCGCCTCACGTATTCAATGGAGCAATCCCTTCACCTCTCCGGGCCTTTAGGCAATTCCTCAGACCCTAAGCCTTTTCCGTGACGTCAACATTCGCGTCTCCTCACGTCATCCACAAAAAAAAAACCTGTTTATCTGCACGCAAGGATGCGCGTTCGCTGCTCTTCCTCCGCGTATGGTGAGGAGGTCAGCAGGAGAGACGAGCCGACGAACGGAGCAAAGCGAAGGAAAGAGCGAGACGAGCGAGGGCCACTTTTGGATCATCAAACATATGTAACTGCGCTATTACGGCTACGGCTACGTGTTCTCACGGCTACGTGTACGGTGTAGACTCGTGCACAACTGCAACACCACAAGTATATTTCGACCTCTATGTCGTTTAGGGCCTATTAAGTTTCCCTCCTTTCGTGTGCCAGCTATAAAGGAGGCGAAAGAGCGCGTACACTCTAAGCCGAAACTGGGCAAAATTGGACTAACGGCAGTCGTTAAACCAAAGGATCAACGGTTCGTCCAACAGGGTGTAAATGCGAGACAGTGCGTGTCGTGCGCAAACGCCCGGCAAGAAGGGGACCAACGGGGGGGTGTAACTGCGCGCCGATCGCCTGCTGCCGCCCTGCACTTCCAGGGCCTGTCGGCTAGCACGATCACGAGTTATATGGCTTACACGCGAGAGTGAAAGCGAAGCACTATTACAACGAATAGAAGCAGTTATGAGAGTCAAGTTCAACTCGCGCCGGCGCACACAGCGAGCGAGAGCGCTCACCCACGTTTCTTCTCTACGAGCTGCCGGACCCAAACAAGTGCAAGCCTTCGAGCCCGGACACCGCGGATAACTCGCTTCAATGTACCGAATTGGGAAGAACTACGAAGAACACTGCCAGCGCTAACAAAAGTAAGCTGTTCGTCAGAGATTGTATTCCCGCAGAGTCAGCGGCTACAACTACGAAGCGATACGAAGTAGGCTTCGCTACGTCGTCGGCACCAAGCCGGCCGGCGGCTGGTGAGAGTTCGTTGCCGGGGCAGGTGAAAGAAACGTTGCGTAGAATTTGTTTCACGGAGAATGATGTCTTCTGGAATAAAGTATAGTTCAATATGTGTCTTTCTCTCCATGCGACAACTGTTAAACATCTAGCGTGAAGGCGAGCGCCGATACGAATCAACGTGCGGCCGGCGGTGTACAGCGAGCGACTTACGAGCACGGTGAAAGAACTGTGCCTGCGCGCCGTCTCGTCGTTGTAGGTATACATTCATCTACATCACTCTGTAAGACGCCGCCGACAGCGGACATCTATTTTTCGTTTGTAGGTAAAATAACGACAACGAAAATTGCACAAGAGACGCATGTTGTGATCGCCAGCGGTCGTTTAAATCATAGCCGTCAACAAGGAGGTGCCTATATGCCACACTTTCTGGCTTATAGCCAAATCTTACTATGTGAATAAAGATCTGTGTGTAACTTGTGCAGTTTTGGTTTGCACCATTGACCAAAACAGCACCCAGATATAGATGGCCATATAGATAGATAGATGCAAACAGTCAAAGTGCCTTTGGTTTGCTTAGAAATGCTTCGTATTTAATATACATTTTTCATACATTAGCATAGCATTCACTGTATTGAAGAAGTGACATAGCACAGGCAGAATGGTGCTCACAACATTAGACAATTCATGCAAAAAACATCATTACACAACATGGCCATTGTATTTTATGTAGCCGTGCTTTGTGTTTGGGATTTGTTTACATGAGCTTGTTTTGAACTGACTTGTGCGTGCAATTTATGTGGCTTGGGCATGTGCAGATTCCAGTTGTTTAGGAGGCTCCTGATGAATCTGTAGTGGTCGCCTCTGGGCCACAAGAATCTAGTGAGGACATCAACTCATCAATTGAAGAATTTATGAGTTCCAGCAGCTCTGTGGAGAACCAAGTTCCTGCTACCGCTGCAACAGCTGCTGTAGGAAGTGATGGAACCAGTGTAGGTGCCGAAAGCACCAGCACCCCCAGAAGCAAGACAAAGAGTAGGAAGCGGCCACTCAGCGTCATGCAAGAACTACTTAAATTACACAAAAAGGCTGACGAGCGGTCAGCAAAAACCACTGAAGTTAGCATGCAGCTCCGAAAGGAGCTTGTGCAATTGCAAAAAGAATCTAATGGCATACAGCACGGAATGCTCGAAATCATGAAAGAACTTGTTACAAAAAAGAGGAAATGAGTGTAAATAAAGGGACATATGCTTGAATGAGAGACTCACAAGTGTGTGTGTATGTAATGTATCGGAATGCCGTTTTTTGTTTTGACTTGTCTTTGTTTTTATAGACAGTATCAGTGCTTCCCGACACCTGTATAATGATCATGTCCAAACTGATGAACTTTCATCAGTCTCAAAGTAAAAACTTTCTACTGTGAGACATAGTGCGAGATTTTTCAGTGCTATGTCTGCATTTCAACCTTGCAGATAAACAGGCAGGAGAGTTGTATAGTCGAGCGATGTGTATGAAAGATCTCGTACTTGGATAAAAAACCACCAGGCTCAGTCACAGTCAAAAACCGCCAGGCAGCACAGTCACAGCGATAGCTGGAAGATAAGATTTCTGGACTACATTTGCATGGCCTTCACTGTTTATGGAGTGCTCGTATGGCGGGATACCATTGTGATCCAGATGCACGGCCCGCATGAATGTACTTTCGAGAGTGTTTGACCAAGTTTGTGGAAATCCAGAAAGCACAGGTGTTTGAACCTGAGTGGGTGTCGAGGGTAGAATCCTTGATGGCACTCAAATAATTTTAACTTGTGTCTGTCCAACAGGACTGACAGAACTTGTCATTATTTTATGTTCTTGGTGTTTGATGTACGTGGCTAAGAGCAGGCAATAAAGCGAAAAAGAACGGGCGTAGCTCTGTGGTAGAAAACTGGGCTCACAATGCAGAGGACCCAGGTTCGAACCCCAGTCTGTCAAGGGTTCGATAAGAGGCTGACATTATGGCCGTCAGGCACAATGACAACACAAACAGGTGCTGATGAATGTGTAAATAAATGGTTACGGTACAAATCCTTGTCTCGTCATTAATTTACGCCATTAAACTTACTACGCCGTGTACTCTCGGCGCAATAAATGCATTCGCATTTCCTCAGGATTCCCTTCGGGGAGGTGGACGCATTTTTTACATACCTGTTTTTCTAAATGCGTTAACGATGCAAGCGAGCGAGCAAAACCGAAAGCTGCCGTACTACTTGTAGAGCAACACGAATGTGCAGCAGACCTGCCTCCGTAGCCTTCGCTCCACTGTCAATATAGCTTGTCGCCGAGTGTAGCCTGTAAACACATTGATGAGGACAGGTTAAAACATATTGAAAGAGACAATAGTTTGCAATATAGGCAAACGTACAGCACTCCAGCATCAGCCGCACATAACACACTGTGTAATGATGCACATGTTGACGTGTCTTCACCAGTCTTCTGGCTCACACACAATTACTTCTCAGTTCTGTGCACAGGTGATGAAGTGTTGCGCCAGGGCATCTCTCACATGCACTCCCAATGCATCCTGCTGAGTGCTTATGCACACTGGCTGAATGCGGCTCGCATCTTCAATACGGGCAATCTCCAACCAACTTGCGTCACACTGATCTGAGAATTCTTCACAAATATTGTGGAGCACACAGCTCGCACGAATGACTGCATTTACATTGTCTATGTCACATTCCAGCCCTTTGTGTAAAATTCGGAATCGGGCCTTCAGTCGCCCAAACGCATTCTCGACCACTCGTCTGGCACTGGACAGTCGGTAATTGAATGCTCTCGTGCTCGATCCGTCGGACCCTGCTCTTGCATAAGGCTTCATCAGGTGCGGTTGCAGTGGGAATGCCTGGTCTGCAAGAAGGACGGGCCCAACTGCCACTCCGTGCATCTGCTTCACTCCCATTTTGAAGACGTCGCTTTCCAAACGCTTTGACAGTTGAGACCTCTCGAACACCGCTGCATCATGCATCCGACCTGGTGAACCTACATTGGTGTACATAAACTTGTAATGGTGGTCCACCACAGCCAATAGAATGGTGCTGTACCATCCCTTATACTTATAGTAATCTGTTGCATGATCCTGGGGTGGGCAAACTTCAATATGACAGCCGTCGAGGGCACCTACTCCTTGTGGGAAGCCGGCAACAGCAGCAAACTGGCGGAGGTGCTCGACCAGTTCTTGCGCCCTCGGAAATCGGACAAACCGTGGCTCCAGGCGACGCACAACTACATTGCAGAACTCGCGGAATATGATGTTCACTGACGACCTGCTGACTACAAAAAGGTTCGCCACTGTTCTTTCTTCAGCAGATGTGGCCAGCCTGTACAGACCAATGGCGACGCGTTTCGTCAGAGAAATGGCTTTACGCATGTTCGTGTCTAGCCGTGCCATGCTTCCGCAAACACACACGATGTATCGAAACGTGCTCACATCCAACCTGAAGTTTTCTCTGAAAGCACTTACGGGAAGATGCGGTAGCGTGGTCTCGAACCACGACTCCGGCCGTGCATACGTCCACACACACCGTTCGCGCCACATCAGCCGCGCCACCATGACCGCGAGAAAGTTGCGCTCTCGTTCCGAGTGCTCCTTTTCTTCTTCAAGTTCCTCCAGTTGTTGCATTATACGCAGCATCTGTGCCTGCTTATCCCGCAGTGCTGCCTGTTGAACGGCGAACAGAGACAAAATCGTGGCCTTATTGTCGTCGTGATCGCCTCGCAAGATAGCCTGGCTCGACGCCATCACACTTGCGTCAGCACAACGTTGATGAAACAACGTTTTTTAACAAAAACTAAACGACAACGCCAGAACAAACGACACACACCAAAGCTATTCTAGCCACTACACCAAAGCGGATCGAGCAATGGATTGTCTTGGCTGTTGCGCCGATCGCGAAACGGTGAGGTGATCTCGCCCATTGTGGCGAGACCAGCCTTTACTCACGCTAAAGTTTGTCGAAGCACACCATGCAATACGCTTGCGGACTGCAGATGCAAACAAAACGAGTTATTTCAAAGAAAATACATTTTATTTGCCAGTTTACTTATAAAAAGTAGCTAAGTCTTTACACGTTCAGTCGCGAAGCGGAGCATCACGTGACCCGCTTCACAGCCCTGAAGTGAGAATAGGTTTTCTCGTGTAACAGGTGTCAACTGCAGTTGACGGTAACTGTAGTTAACTCCGGTTAACTGAGGTTCGCTTTAACTGAGGTTAGCGTGCCCGTGTAACTAGGGTATAACACGATAATCTTTTTGTTTCATTTGTGAAATCGAACACAGATGACCAGACATCCATGTGGCTATGAGGTACTGTAGTGCCGCCAAATTATAAACGTACTGCAAGATTTATTGGTAATCCTATCTTCCGAAGTGGAGCAACAAGGTATCTCTTTCTCTGACTTTAACGTCGGCGACACAATGGAAAGAAATGGTCTATTGTTTCGATTTTGTTGCAGAATATGCACAACGGGGCCACTTTGTGCGCAGCTTTAGTAGGTAATAATTCATTTGCGGAATTTTCGAGCGTAATCTCTGTCTTGCTATTTGAAGGCACGCCTCCTTGCTCTCCGCCTCTCTCGTTCCTGGCCCATTATACCTAGATACACATTACCAAGGCACGCACGTCTGTAGCAAATGTCCTTGGAATCCTGGCGCGAACTCCCCTTCAGAAATTACCCATATATACGTTTATGAGATATCGGAAAGCCCTTTGTTTAAAAAATCGCAACGTTAGTTGGCATTTTGTGCAAACTACACACTAGAGCACTGCACGGGCCGTGATTCTCGGCCCGGGCCCGGCCCGGGCCCGGAACTCGTTCAAGTGTACCCGCCCGTACCCGACCCGGTGACTCAAAGCGAGGCCCGGGCCCGGCCCGAACCCGAGAAAATCTTTCCCTTACCCGGCCCGGCCCGACCCGACCGCAAATCGGGCCCGACATAGGCCCAAGCGAATAATCTAGATGGTGTTGCCCGTACATGGAATCGACAGCAAGACGTTTCAAGTGACAAATATCTACTCTTTGTTCGTGCATGATTCGCTAACAACTACACTTTAACCGACGGTAATTTCTTGTAAAAAGCGGCTCACGGTGGAAACAGGCAGCTGAGCGGCGGTACGATGAACGTTTGTTCGGGCGCTTATTTTTTGTGCAAATACAATTGGGATCATCAAGAGCGTTTTGTAGCAGATATTGTAGCAAGGAAAGTGATTGGCAGAATGAGCTCAGTTTTAATAAGAAGCCCAATATATTTGTTTTTATTGCGCGCTCTATTGAAATTTAAAGCATGCTCTAACGAAAAAGTGAATCGCGCACTCTTCTGGAGAAGTAGCACCTGTCTTCAGCCTAGTAGCGCCTTGCCACAGCAAGAGAAATAGACGAAAAAAGCCATATTTATTACCTTCGTTGTAAATACACTATTCTAGATAAAAATTATAACGAGCCGCGTGCACCACCCGTACTTTTAGTAATACGTATATAAGCAGCCCAAAGGGAGAAAAAAATATTTGTCAAAACATACTTGTCATATATCACACCACTGCTAGTACAGTTTTTGTTGTGTGTGTGTGTGGCATAGTTTATAGTTTATTTTTTCACATGGTTATTCTCCCCAATATTAAATTATTAAGAGATTCCGGCTCGAAGCACGCCATGCGCTGTTGCACCGCATATCCAGCCGCGCTAAAGTTTCTTGCGCTGCTTGCGCTAGCCGCAGGGGCGCACATCTGCCTTGCGGATTGTGAAGGCTGCAGCAGCCGTTCTTACCTTCCACCACTGGACAAATTTAGGATATATTTCTGTACCTCTGCAGAATGAATATAGCAGCTGTCCACCTCATCCCTTCATTTCTTTCGTTCCCGAACAACGTGCCACTCTTCAATATTATGTTTAAAACTCCTCCTTGATGGTTTCTTCCAGTTTTCAGCAGTGTATGTTATGCGCGGTTTGCACTATGCTGTTTTTTTTTTGCATGTTCTAATGGAGTATGCCTTCGTAACGATGTTTTATCGGCAGAAGGTGGCCATTGGGCTGCGTGGGTAGGACTGCCTGGAGGTGGACGAAGCGATTTCGGTCTATTTTCGGGGTTCGATCGTTCAGTTTGGTAATAAAGGCGCCAATAAGCTTCTCCACGCTTACTCATTGGATGAATGTGGTTCGACGTAAGAGGGACATCACCCAGTACGGTGGACCTATACTAATCCTGCACATTCCAACTCTGTTGCG
Organism: Rhipicephalus sanguineus; assembly: GCF_013339695.2. NCBI lineage: Eukaryota > Metazoa > Arthropoda > Arachnida > Ixodida > Ixodidae > Rhipicephalus > Rhipicephalus sanguineus. Next base: position 88,167,524 of record NC_051184.2, on the reverse strand, counting down.
GCGGTATCAAATAGCTCTGTCTGGCTGCATGCGGCCCGTGGATCTCTCGCTACTGTCTTCGTCCATTTTTTTTTCTTTATATGTACGTTCCGGAGCTACACAGGAATGACATGTCTGAAGCATTTCTTTTCGTGAGGCACCCCCTGCGGTCACCATGTGTTGATACATAACCGTGAAACAAACTATATTTCAGAATCGGCGGCCAGATTTAGTCCATTTGGAGATACGTATCTATATGTTGTTGGAATCCTGCCGCCAGATCCCCTTCAGAAATGACCCATATATGAGATATGGGAAAGGTCTTCTTTCAAATGGCAAAGTGAGCAGGAATTCTGTCCCCCCGATACCCTACCTTCGTCACTGCCCTGGCCCTGGCGGGAGTAAATTTTCGTGAATGCGGCCCGTTAGCTGAGGTGAATTCGAGAACCCTGATATAGCGTAACAAAACGAAAGCTCAGACGTTAACAATGCGGGCACACAAAGCAGGCTTTGCATATCTATCTCGCGTCACATGACCACTGGGAGCCGTAAAGGAAAAAAAGAATGGGTCTATATAGGGATTCTATGTAACAATACCCCGCGCAGTCCTTGTGTTTTAGTGAAGGGCTGACACTTGCAAGAATGTTTCTCCGCTTTGGAGCTCTGTGACCGTTCTTGCGATTAAAACTTAGAGGTATAGCACAGAATAGAGAGATGTTAACTACATATGCGGCTCGTCTATTTACTTTTGGCTGGCCCGTTTCAGATAAATCAGGTAGCCCTATATGCAAGAAGCAAGAGTAGTTCATTACTTGACTCTCAGAAAACTTCTTCAAATAGCCTGCCCCAGATAAAAAAAAAGTTTCTTGTTTTTCAAGATAAAATGTGGAGCATACGTGTATGCACAGCGTATGTTTAATAAACTTTGAGGGACACTAAAGAGAAAAACGATTTGTGTATTATCAGAAAATTACCCTTTTAAAATTCCAAAATCACGCTCGCCGCGACAAGACTCTCGGTAAGCGAGAAAACGAGCAAAAAGAAAATGCGGGTAGTGACGCCACCTACATTGACTTCAGAGGGGGTCACACATGCATCAACATACCAAATTTCAGAAAATTTTGTTGAGCGAATGTCGCCAAAATACGACTATTACACTTTGCAATCCATGACGGGTCGCGCAGAGATTTCGGAGCGAAATTTCAAAATGGAACACTGATATCGATTTTTTCCGCTAAAAATAAATTATGATGATGAAATTATTGACATTCGAGTTCTCAGAGTACAATTTATCAGCCTAAACCGATTCGGTGTTTCACTTTGGTGTCTTTTTAAAAACGGAGCAAAGTCCCAGCCAGGCCCGAGCCCGCCACCTCAAACCCGGGCCCGGCCCTAAGCCCGGAGCTCCAGGCCCGAGCCCGGCCTGGGCCCGCCGTGAAAACTACTTTACCCGGCCCGGCCCGGCCCACGGGCCGGGCCGGGCTCAGGTTTTCGGGTAGGCCCGAGCCCGTGCAGTCCTCTACTACACACTCACCCCCTCTCCTGCTTTCTTCACTGCGCTGGCCCTTGCAGGACTAAATTTCGTGACTTCGGCCCGCCAGCTGACATGCGTTTGAGACCCCTGAACAAGTACTTTTACATGCAGGTGGAGTCATGCATGTATGCGTCAGCATTTCACTCCTTCCGCCATTGTGAACCACTAGGCTGTAGAATATCTTAGCGTCAGCATTGAGTCCCGACCAACGCTAACATAAGCCTTTTACGTTGTACTTACACTCACACCGTGTTCTTGGTGCGTACACTTTAAGAATTTGTTTTGCTCTAACAGGAGTGCATTAACATGCAGCTAATATAACGCCGACACAACGTTCTTCGCGATTTCATTCATCGAATGCCCCCGCCACGGTGGTCTGGTGGTTATGGCACTCGACTGCTGACCCGAATGCCGCGGGATCGAATCCCGGCCGCAGCGGCTGAATTTTTGATGGGCGCGAAAATGTTTGAGGCTCGTGTACTTATATTTAGGTGCACGTTAAAGAACCACAGGTGGTCCAAATTTCCCGAGCCCTCCACTACGGCGTCTGTCATAATCATATCGTGGTTTTGGGACGTTAAACCCCGGCAATTATTACTACTATTTACATTACAAAGACGAGTCCTTGTCTCATCAGTCACATGGGCAAACACTATAACAAGTGTGAATCTTTTATTTTATTATTCCTTGTGGCAGTGTGGTTTCTAGACTTTAAAAAAACGCTCATATTACGTAGATGTTGAGACCTGCGGGCAGTGGAGGCTCATGAAGCATTTCCAATGCTTTGCAATTGCTTGTAATGTGTCACTGTCGGAATGCGAATATAGATAACCTATTGGTTGAATATGCTTCTTGCCAACATTGAAAGCACATACGCTCGATCGAGTTGAATAGACTGAATGCCTCCTTCCCCTTTTCTGGAGATTATCCATTTGTGTACTTAGAATAAGTGCATCCAGTTCCAATAAAAAACAGCGCTTGTTCTGCATACACTTTGTATTTCGGGGGTGTTTATTTGGCATGGTTTTTGACCGGGATAGTTGGCGAAGATCCATTATATCTTCGACACATTTGACAGCATGTACTCGCGCATGTGAAATTCTGTATGTATACATATACATGTGTGTTCTATCCAAATAAAAATTCCCTTTTAAATCAGCGCTAGTTATCGTGTTTCCCTTCGTCCCTGTGTCAGAGTGTGCTGCAAGCTATAATGGATGTTTATTTAACTCGCAACATTATTTTAACACGAAAGTGTTTTATACCGGGTTCAACCAAGACTTCAGTGACATATTTCCGTCGCGGAAATGACGTCGAAAAAATTCACACGATCAGATGGCAAAGAAAAAAAGTTCCGTCAATGGGCATCGAACCCACGACCGCCCGGTCCGCAGCAGCAGATGCCGGGCACGCTATCCACTGCGCCACGGTCACAGACTATAGATGTTTACAAACGCGCCTTTTATATCTACCACTCTCCCGGTCGTCGGGGTGGTGTTGTAAAGCGGTAAAGTAAAGTAATTCTTCATTACTGTGGCCTCCGCGATTAGCACCTGTAACACGTTACACGTCCGTCCCATTCGGCCCGTTTTCAATAGAAGTTCAATTTTGTCAGTGTTGATCTTAGCCCAAGCGTCGTAAAAGCGCCGGCTTCGCTCATAGCATCACGCTAATCCAAACGACAAATAGCTCTGCGACGCGCGCCTGCCTCACCTGGCTCTAACACCGCGTTCCCCGCTCACGCGCTCGCCCCGAGAAAAATTGCTGCCGGGCTACTAGGGCGGCACGACGTGTTTTCTGTTTCCATCTAGTTCGGCTGTGGTGTTCAATCACATTTTAACATGCCGCGGGATGACGGCCAAATTCTGCGTCCAATATGCGACGCTCTTCTCGCTATCACAGCTCGTTCTCTGATTACGCTTTCACCGTTAACTACTGCAGCTACCACAAGGGTTTGTTTATTCGTTTAACATGGACGTTAGTCGTCGTGATGGAGGTGTACGACCAATTATCAAAGTGGGTGCATTCACGTTAAACGGTGCTATAGCTGCCAGACGTCAATATACATTGTGCAAACGTTCTTATATCAAAGTACAGTAAACATTAAGTTACTTCTTTAAGGGCACGCTTTAATTTCCTGTTATTCCGATTCCTATGACGGAGGGATAACCATCTTTTTTGTGCTGCTTAGTGGTTTTTTATAACCTCAGATCGTCTAATAGTGGCTCAAAGGACGACGTAAATTATCAACGCGATAGAGTTAAAGAGCTCGCTTTGCTGAAATTCCGGTGTCGGCGTCGATTTCGCCGTCATTGGTTGTGAACGAAATTTCGGCGTCGTCCTTCAGCGGATATTGCACATAGATGCAAATAAATAAATAGTACGAATTGCGTACTACATTTATATTATTTATATTTTAGTTTTATTTTTCATATTAGGCCCGACTGAAAACCGCACCCAGGCCTTTTTCGTGGCAAGCAGGTGTTCCACCACGGAGCCTCGGCAGTGCTCGAATTAATGTCATGGAGCGGAGGGAGTCTCCTTAACGCATGTGATATTGTGTGGCAGAATCGTAGAACCGCACCAGGCGACATGATATGTGAATTGCGCAACGATTGGGTGGTTTAAAGCTGTCCACTAATAACAAACCGTGCAGCTGCGAATGTGCGCTTGGTACCCTAAGGACGCACAGTGGGCGTTTCGCCAATGTGCAAAGGGAAGAATTATGGCGTAACATGCACACCGCAAATGTACTTGCAGTAGGCATTCTAGGATAGTTTGACCCGGCCACCGCTCCGCGCATAAACGTTTCTTTCCTTGTGGCACTGTTCAAGGCGATGCCTAGGGGGCCTGATTACGCTATCTCGCTCAACTCTTGAAGGCGAACCACAAAGGCCTTCCAATATTTTTTAATCAAAAAATAGCGGCCCCAGCCACCGTTATCAAAAGTGTCCAGTAAAACTGCCAAGGCAGGCAAGGTGTTTTGAATAACGCATTTCATCTACAATGCTTCGCTGAGCGCTTTCGGGCGATTGTAGGTATATAACAAGGCAAAAGAAGGAGGGAGGATATAGAAGGTTCAGAATTCATAAATTTCCAACGTCTTACGTGTCAGAACCATAATAATAATATCTGGGGTTTAACGTCCCAAAACCACCATATGATTATGAGAGACGCCGTAGTGGAGGGCTCCGAAAATTTCGACCACCTGGGGTTCTTTAACGTGCACCTAAATCTAAGTACACGGGCCTCAAACATTTACGCCTCCACCGAAAATGCAGCCGCCGCGGCCGGGATTCGATCCCGCGACCTTCGGGTCAGCAGTCGAGTGCCATAACCACTAGACCACCGTGGTGGGGCCGTGTCAGAACCATGACAGTTATGAGTCACAGTAGAGTGGGGGCTACGGCTAAATGCTGAAAACCTAGAGTTCTTTAACGCCCACCTAAGTCTAGGTACACGGCTATTGTTGATCTTAGACTCTGTCTAAATGAGGAAACTGTATACCGTACTGTAGCACGGTACATGACCTGCTAAGCTACAATGGCCAGTGGAAGAGGACATAAACATCACATCGAAGATTTGCCTACCGTAGATACCGTAAAAGCTAGCACAGGCAAAAAACTTTGATGTGCGAACTGTATGCAACGAGACCGACACGTACAGTGGCCATGGAAGAACTGATGTTTTTTTGCTTGCGCACCGGAAGTGCTCGAGCGCGTTGCCAGACTGGGTGGCGTACATAGACGGTCTTAGCGGTAACCGATACATCCTCTTTCTTTAAAATTACGAGCTGATTACACAGTATGTCCTTCATAGGGTGCAAGAGCAGACTTGTTAATTCTGGTAGCCCAATCGGTGGGGAGCTCTTCTAATTCTTGATGACCGCCGCGGGGATGTATTATAACGGTGTTCTATAGCAGTCTCTGCTGAACCTCTTGGGGCCTGCACAGCTGGCTTCTCGGTAGTTTGTTGGTTGGACGACGTTCTAGGCTCATCTTCCCCCGACACTCCCGCTTGTCTAGGAGGTGCGCCCATAGGTCCCACTATGGCGATGATTCTGTAGGTGCTTCTAGTTGTCTGGGGGGCGCACATAGTTCCCTTGCTGCTGCTGTTGAGCTTGCGGTCACTAAGGGAAGGTCAACGCTCATGAATGCCCGCTTTGCATCGGTTGCTCCCTGCAGTCCTGACTGACTCCCCTCCCCCGCGTTACTAAGTGCAGTAGGATGAAGCTGCTGTGATGCTGAGTTGCTAGAGTATTTTGTTTTCCGTAAGTCTTGGCGATTCCTTCTGAATTCGCTTCCATCCTCTGTTAGCACCCTGTACGATCTGGGGGCCACAAGGTCCAAAACCTTAGCTTTCGTGCCCCATTTGTTTCCAGACCAAATACGAACAGTGTCTCCGGGGCGGAGCGGTGGGAGATGCTGTCCTGTGTTCATATTATGCTTGTGTTTTCGAGGGTTTGATAGCTGCCATGGTGAATCCAAGCAAAGGTCTGGGAGTGGTGTTCTGCTGTTGCGACCCATTAGATACTGGGATGGTGAGACACCGTCTTCCAGTGGAGCTGCACGGTAGTTAAGGAGGCCAAGCCAAAACTCCTCCTTTGACCCTGCCTTCTTGAGGAGCCTTTTTATGATTTGCACCCCTTTTTCCACGAGTCCATTAGATTTCGGATAATAGGGGCTAGAGATGATGTGCTCAAAGTCAAACATCACTGAAAAGTTTTTAAATTCCTTGGCTGTAAACTGGGGACCGCCATCAGTGCAGAGCTCACGTGGAATGCCACAGCGTGCAAATACCCGCGATAGTTTATTGATGACTTCACTTGTCGTGGTCCCATGCAACTCCTCAACCTCCGGATAGTTAGAGTATGCATCGTACACGACTAGGTAATGCTTGCCAGCATATTCGCACAAGTCCGCTCCTACCCTGTACCAGGGTTGATTTGGTGTGTCTCGCAACAGCAGGGGCTCAGCGGGTTGTTTGTATGCATGTATTTGGCAGGTCTCACACTGTTCCACCATCTGTCTTATGTCAGCTGCCATCCTCGGCCAGTACATGAGAGTGCGTGCTCGTGATATGCACTTGGCCATGCCCAGATGCCCCCGGTGTAACCGAGAGAGCATTTCTTTTCTAAGCTCGGAAGGGATTACAACTTTGGTGCCTTTCATCAGCACACCTTCCACCACAGACAATTCGTTAGTGTGTTTTTTCCACACCCCCTTGATAGGCTCTGTCGCCTGCAGGTTTTGATGACCTGCTACAGTTCTGGGTCTCTAGCTGTGGCATCTTCCAGTCTTTGCTTTGTTCTCCTGCTGACTCGTTCCTCCAAAACACTGGTGGCGTGTATTTCCAAGTCCTTCGAGCAGTTTTCTGACATGCACTGTCCTCGAATTCTCGACAGGGTGTCAGCTACAATCAGTTTCTTTCCTGGAACAAAGTACAGTCGGTAGTCATATTTCAGCAGTCTCAGGAACAACCTTCATAGACGGTCTTAGCGGTAACCGATACACCAACCTCTGTGTAAAGGGCTCCATACTCCCCACTTAAGTGCTTTATAGCAACTTGACCCGTCATGGCGAACTAGTGTTGGGTATCCATGTAGACGACCAGAGTGAGTGCGGTTTATATTACGAATAATAATCAAGCCGGTTTAAGGAACGTTACTGAAAATAGCAAGGTCTTAAGATTCAGTCGTTAATCTATGGCGTGCACCTCAGTTCTTTAAACGAGGTCAAACCGCCGTACTTTGCATTTAAAATATTATACTTACTTGCAATAAACTTTGCCAAGTAACCTGATAATTTTCCGGTGGAACCTCAATAATCGTAGAACTACCGGCAGCAACGAAGTCGATTATAAACGGTAGAAACGGTACAGTCAGGAAGATCATGGTTTCTCTGTCCTGCAAAGTATCAAATACAGAAAATCTAAATGCTTTCCAGGCGAGGACATGTATATGTATATATATATATATATAGATGGTGTACTTTAGTTTGTAACATGACGCGGTTCTTATGATGTTGATTTTGTTACTAATATAGTTTCAGTGCGTCTATGAATGCCAAATTCTAAATTATTTGAACAATCATTTAAACAGAAAACCAGTGAAGAAACCGCTAGAGCTGCCCCAGAGGAATAATTTCACAAGTGATTCCAGACATAAATATTAATCACCTAGTCGTCGATAGTGCTCGGCGTGCACTTCCGCATCGAGCATTTTTAGCCAGGTTAGCTTATGAAAGCGTGATGACGTACAAAGACCTCGGCAGGCAGAATAAACCTTCGTGCAGATTCCTCTACGCATTACGCTCCAATCGCGTGCGAACATAAAAGAAAATGTTTTTCTAACAACGTCGGTAGAACTAGAGCGTAAAAACAGATTCTTCATTTGACGCCAATGCAGTTTCAGTGGCAATGGGGGCGCGGTCATTTCGCGGCCTTCCAGCAGAAGCTGTACGCTCAAACATGGATCGACTACACAATAGCAGCAATTCATTATTACGATAGCAAATATATGGATACTCCCAGCGTGTTTTTGGCTCCGGAAGGAACTCCTCACTTTGCTAGAAAGCAGCAGTCACTGGCGCTTTTTCTTTACATGGATCGGCAGACTGCTGTTGCCTTTGCACATGCTGTTCTCATTGCTCAGTTGCCAATGAAGTGATAGCGAGCACGAAGGTCGCTTTGCTCGCAGCAGTGACTGCGCTTCTGTACGCACGCGTTTTGTCGAGTTACGGCAGGTTGTATGCAGAAGGAGTTAACTCCTATCCTTACTTCGTATAAGATTCCATTTTGTTGATATCGCATTCTTGCCTCTCTCTGCGGCGAACTCGCGTCGGTGTCGCAGAATGTCAATGCGAGACACAATGAGACCGTGAATTCTACATGCTATGCCTATTCGAACAGGGATGCCAATTCTAACAGAAATGTGTGATTGAACACGTAAGTCTATGTCACGTCAAACATCCTACCATGTATGCATAAATCTGAGAGGCCCCACCAAAACCATTGTTAGGCAACCGTTGATGTAATACACTTATTTGCGATCTATACAGAATGGCGGAGGGTCGTTGCAGCACCTTTGTCAGAACGCGTGTCTGTTTGTTAACATTGCAAACAATAACGACGGGTGTGCCTTTCGAATGCCTTTTAGATGCGAAGTGTCTTAAAGGGGCCCTGCAACACCTTTCTTAGTTATATTGGAATAGTCTCATTATTGACGCATGACTCTTCACGAGTCGTATACCGCAAAAATTTTTCGAATCCGTCAAGTCTAAGTGGTGTTACCAAATTATAGAGATCACGTTCCGCAGCTTTCTCCCTCAACTCAACGCCGCGAGCGCGCGGAAAGCTAGGCAGCGAGTCGAGGGAGGCAGCGCAGAGGAGCGAGGCTCCGCCCAAGAGCGCCGGCGGAGTTTTTTTCTTCATTTTTTTCTCTCTGACGTCTGCGCGCAACCACGTGGTCTGTGCCGCCACTTCCGGTCGGCTTGCGTCGTTCTCGTCGAGCGGAGTCGATCGCACTGTGTATCGCGCGTGCTTGAAAATTGCGCGTCGGTTTGGTAATGTTGGGTGTGAACCTCGAACGCCGTACTGTTTTCATCGCTCTGCCAACCATGGAAGCAAACCTGCGCGCTCGTTTGGAACGAATGACAGCTGAGATCGGTTTCGGCCCATACTCCGATACACCGCCTCGTAAGACGGCACTGGCAGACGACCCCGAAGCGCCGCCATTACCGGACGCCAGCATTGTTATCGGAGACACGCTGCGCCCGTGCCTCGGTCGGTCGTGAGAACGTGCCGACGATGCAGTTCTCAGCTGACGAGGCAACACTCGAACGGCTGCCACTCTCAACGGCAACCGGCGATGGTCAAAAGCACAGAAATATTCACGTTTTCGGCACTGCGCATGGCGAAGAAACGGAACCACGCAACAACGAGTAGACGAGCTGTCGGTGAGACCGGAAGTGCCAATATTAATGTTTGTTCGGTGTTTTTAACGCGATAACAGAATATAAACATACATATTATCTACTTATTGAACTCAAAATTAACAACGAAAGTAATAATGAGGGTGTTATCGTGATTATAACATCAGCCAATCGTGGAACTGCCGACAATCGCGTCATATTTTACGGACTAATACATCATTTGTCGAGAGAAGAGGGAGCGATTTTCAGCTGACTTTGAGAATTTATTGTAAATTCCAGGCCGTGCGCATCGCTGTAATATTTGGCTCGCGTGTTCTCGGGAGCCTCGACTACCGATCGGCAGCGCTTTTTGAGCATGCTCGAAAAGTGTTGCGGGGCCCCTTTAAGGCGGAGCTCAATCCGGTGGTGGTGGTGTGCGGCGTGACCACCCTTACTGCGCATGCGCATACCCTCTCCACACACCTACTCTCCACTTTCCCTCTCTCCCCTCTCCCCTCCCCCTTTCCACTCTTCCTCTGAAACGCGGGCTAGACATGCCGAAATTCTCTCCTGCGCAACGCCGCAAAGAGCTCGAGCGCATGCGCGTCCCCTCCGCTTCTCTCTCCTCTGCCACGCTGCCCCCCTCTCGCCCGCCTGTCGACCGCGTTTCCCGCTCGCCCTGTGAGAATTAACGGCCAGGCTAGATGGAAGATACGACACGCGTAGCGCCCCTCTTCGCGTTCCACGACGCGAGGCCGGTAGCATGCCCAACGAACGCCAACGGAACGCGATCGTGCAAGTGCTCCGGCTTCGCATCGCCTCATGGTCCCCTTTAGCGGGAGATGGTGTAATTTTTATTGAACGGCATGTTTAACTGCCGCAAAGTGTCTTATAGACTTTGCATTGTCGGCTTACGCCATTGGTTGATAGAAACTCTGAATGACGTTTGGCGCATATACCTACACTCTTAGAACAAAGGGAGTGCCCCGACGCTCTTTCGAGAGTTTTGGCTTGTCCCGCTGGGCACTACTTTTTCCGGGGTGAAACAACTCCCTCCAGACAGAGAGCGATCCAAAACCTCCTCATGGAGTACAGTACTCCGTCTGCGATAGAGTGAAAGAACTACTCCGAGGGAGTCAAGCTATAACGTTGAAACATCTTTAAAATAAAATTAATCGAGCCCAGGAAATGGCACATTCGTACGCACACACATCCACGCAACCAAAACGCGTACATTAAAACAGAACCTTTCCACTTTCTCAAGGAGAGATGTGAACGCAGGTGCGATGTTAGTGAGCGTTTCGCTACACTGTTAGCCAAATACTCGATAGAATCCACGAACTGCAGGCAGGAAATCCGTTCAAATTACGGGCGCTTCTAGTCAATTCGTTACGCGACTCCCAGAGAAAGCAGCACAATAGCCTTGACGTGGCTTTTGCAGGATTTTAGTTTATATTGTTACGCTGGGTCCAATCCAGTCAAGCAGCAGCAGCGACAACAATAGATGCGTGAAAAAGAGAAGAACGGCGGTCAGTACCGGCACGCATTTACCGTCCATCCCCTGTAAATAAACCTCTAATTAACCTCGTTTACGAGTCACGTAACAATATTTTTACTGACTAGGTACGGCCTGCAGCGCTTACGCGTGGCGGCATGTCAATAGGCGGCCCCAAAGTGGCTGCGAAAAATAGAGAAATTTCGGCACTCGAACAGCGTTTCACGGATTAATTTCTGTAATATTTTTCGCTAGCGATAATTAGAAAATGGACATGAATGTAAACACGCACATATGAAAACACATACAAATCGCACACGACACAGGAATCGAACTCAAGACCACAAGAGCGCACTTCCAGGCAACAGGAAGTGTGCTCCTCGCCAAGCTCAAGCTAATCAACGGCATCCTAAATGGACGGTCCATCAAACGGGCATATCGACATTGCCTTCGCTGACTGTCACAACGCGTTCTCGGCTTACGCTCTCCTCGTGAGTAAACACGGCAGGCAAAAAGTGCAGACGCGACGCGCCTCTCGTCTAGTGCGGCACTGGTGTATCTTTGTTTTGTCATCTGCTTAACCCGCCGCAGGAGGGCGACCTTGGTCTATGGTTAGCTAGAGTCACTGGAAAATCAGAGTATTGCAAAGGTAGGCTGCACGCGGGCAACATTGGGTGGCGGCGGCCGTGTCCCTTCCAGACCGTCCGGCGCGTTGCTGGCGTGTGTTGAGAAGGGACCGATCTTTTAGCCTCATTGCCATGTTACGCTCGGCAGAACGGCATTATGTGTGTGTGTTTCTCCAAGAAGATATTAGAAGTGATTTCGAATCATCGACAGGTATGGATCGACTGCGCGGTTAGCGGTGTAACTAATGAAACGTACGGCGAATGTTGCCATGTGCTCGCGAACTCTCTTCATGGCTTCATCGGTCTCTTTTCTGTCACGCCCGGGCGTGTTCGCTAGGTCCGGAGCTGTAAACATAGTTGCATTGGCACAGTGACATCGTGCGAGATGCCATTTACTTCGACATTTGGTGAATCTTGATTCTTTGCGCTAGCTTTGCAGTCGGTGTTCAGGTTCACTGCACTCGAGAACGTTATCGAACAACATCGAGAACATTCAACATTGCGTCCTTCGACTGATCGCTGACGCATAGCTTGCTTGCGCACCATGCTTGCTGTTCAACTGGTTGATATGTGTAATAGAAGTTGTGTGTGTACGGTAATTGGAAGTTGTGCGCGACGTCTTGATTCGGAACGCCAGCAGCCAAACGCACGGGCGAATCGGCGTGCGGTAAGTGAGGTGCATCTTATCTTGCGATACGTAGAAAATAGGCCATCAAAATGATTGACATCACTACTTAATTGTTTCATTTCCTATTTCTTGTCTCCTTAATATCCCCAACGTTGCAATGAATTTGCAAATATTTTGCTGTGTCCCGACAAACAGTTCTTTTTTTGGCGTTGCCAGCGCGTAAACAGCTGGGGTTCGGTTTCTGCACTGCGCGCACTTTTTTTTTTCGTAATGCACTCTTATCAAAACGTCCTCGGCACGGTGCTTTATGTTCTTCAGAAATAGCACATCCCGGAATTTTTAAAGCGCATGCAGCATGCTACTACAACAGATTATGTATACAGACCTAGGGCTCGCATAAAGGCGACTCCCTCTATACGTGGGATCGGCTTTTTTTTTTTTGCTGTGACCATTTTTCACCAACTATGCAGTATTTTAAGGGTACGCTTGGTGCAATGCAGCATTAGCATGATTTTTTGTAACATTTAAAAATACGCTTGATAACATTGCCTTATACCAAGTTTATCAACACAGTTCCACGCTTCTGTTTTGTGCCATGCCAAATGATCATGCCAAAATTGCCTTCAAGGTATACCAGTAAACAGTAATTATTTTAATAAATCTTCGATTTCTCTCTCGTGCGTGACACGCTTATATCTCGGATAGCGTGCGTAATCTGTTCAACAGATCGAGATATAAACAGCCGAGCAAATAGAAAGCTATGTAGTTTTCAATATCGCTGACCATAGAGAACCGAAAAGGTGAAGTATCCTGTCGCATAAGATCTTTTCAAGCAATGTTAGTGTAGTTCACTGCAGGAAGGAGTGTTATTCGAGGGGGGCGAATTCGCTTAGGCCAACTATGCAGCCACGTAGAACGGCGTTCTTTGACAATAATTTTTCCCACACGGCAAACGAGATTTCCAGAGTAGCTCACCAGTAATGTTCGATTGATGGTGAGCTACTCTCTTCTGGCATCTGCATGCAGTGGCGTAGCCATGGGGTGGCACACCGGGCCCGTGCCCCTTCCCCCCCCCCCCCGCAAAAAAAAAAAAATTTTTCCTGTGGCATACATAGCACGAAGTGACACTCGATCACATCTGCCTGCCAGGCCCCCACTTCAGATCAAGGACGTGCCCCCCCTCCCCCAAAAAAATGTCTGCTTACGCCCCTGTCTGCATAACGCGTTTAAAAAAGCGACGAAGTACTTCTGGGGACCTTGGTACTGCTAAATGTCCGGCCACGCTCTGCATTGAACGCGCCTGCACCCAAAGCGCTTGGAAGAGATATGGCGGCGAAAGGTCACGTGATGCGAGTAAGCCACTCGCGTCGGCGGCGGCACGAGGAAAACAGATGCGATACTCTGAAAATTTTCCAGTTACTCTATGGTTAGCAGAGCCATATATACCCTTCGGGAGAGTTTGGCGGTTCTTTCATATCGCTGCTCTCCGCGCCCCGCCCAAGCACCGCCCTCTTCTCGTGACGTAAACCCTCTCTTCCTGCCGGCAAATGCGGCGCTGAGTCAGGCGGAGCAGCGACGACGAGGCTCCGGCTCGCCACATTTACAGGATTGGTGAGCAGCGCGAGTAGGTTGTGTAGATCATGTGGGAAGCCGCGTATGGTCTCGCGCGCGTATTCATGGCGACTGCTCCTGGCATTCACGCATGAATTTGTTGCGTGCAATGGGCTGTTGTTGCGCTGTTGGCTGTTCAAACAGCAGCACAAATGGCTTCCGCCTTTTTAGGCTTCCCAAGGAAAAGAAACGACGACGTCTTTGAATTAGAAACATCAGACGCAGCAAATGGACTCAGACCGACCGCTCCGAGATATGCGAGGTACGTAGTTGCGTGTTTCGCTTGAATATTGCTGGTATTGTATAATGAAGCAGCGTACTATTAACACAAACTTATTATTAGGGGTGTGCGAATATTCGAAGTTTCGAATATTTTTCGAATAGCGTTTGCTATTCGATCGCACCGTTTTTTACTATTTGAAATTTTCGAACCTCACAAAAAAATATAGCGGTTTATAATAACGGAAAATAATAATAACGACGATAAATCGGCGTGCAGCGTGCTTGGTCTTGCGTTTTGGGGCGCCTACGTGCGAAGCTGCTCGCCGCTTCCACCAGTGCTCCAAGTGGTCGCTGTGCGACGAGCTTGGCCGGGGGGTCCGCTGCCGATGCATCAAGTGCCCATCCATGATTCCGAGGAGCCAGCGGGTGATGCGATTCGTTGCTTGCGACGAAGCACATTGCAGCTTCTTCGCTTTCGCGAAAAAGCCGCAGCTAGCGCGAGTTAGGCCTAACCACGACTTCGAGCAGTAAGCTCGGTTTCTGTGTGCGTGGCCGCGGTGAGGTGCCCGATGGTACAAAGTACGTCATGCTCGATCGCAAGTACAAAGAGCCGTCCAACGATGGTCTTCGTCACCAGGTCCAAAGTGCTGACAAGCAGAACCTATAACCGCGGGTCCCATGAGTCGGTCCGAGACGCCCGTCTGCGATGTTCGCGACGAGCGCGGCGCACTGTCTTAATATGATGATTGACGGTCCGCTTGCAGCCACCAAACTAAAGTGTTATATTCGAAGTGGTCGTTGACCCGTGAACACAGAACAACCGAAAGCGTCAATAAGTAGCGCGATTGTCGACAACCGTGACTTCGCAACGCGGAAGCAGCAGACGACGATCTCCCGTAGCGAACATCGCACCAATCGTGAGGCGTGCTGGAGCAACATCGCGGACGCAGCCTATGGGAGACCTCGAAACGAACTTTAAACATTTTCCTTTTGTACGCTTGTTTCTGAGTGGAGGACCTAGCTGAGGCGGGAAATTTGAAGATGGAGAAGTGCTCTTTCCAACGAGCCCAAAATGGCGCGGCCCGGTTATGTCATTTCGGAGATATAATGTTTTTAGAATGTAATTTAGAATATGCTTAGGAATACTGTGCAACTTTTTTGTTTAATTTCGCTTCGAGGTATTCGAAAAATATTTGAGAAATATTCGATTCGATTCGCACTCAAACTTTATTATTCGAATTAGCTTCGCATTCAAAATTTTGTTATTCGCACAGCTCTACATATTATTCGTTGTGCAACGTGACCCTTTCAGGCGCACAAACACTAAAACTCATTTTGACACACTGATAAAAGGAGTTGTATAGCTCGCGTTTCGAACGCCAGGACAGATTGAAATTTTGCAGCGATCACTCTATAAGTGCCAAGCGTGATGAGTAGCATTCACGCAATTTATCGCGCGTTCTGAGCACGAGCTTGGGATGTTACCGCAAGAGACCAAAAACGAAATTATTGCTGTCAGTGGACATTTAACGTGCACTAAATATAAATACACGGGTGCGCCTGTACTGGATTCGCCGCCGTGGCGGGGAATCCAATCCGCGCCCTCGAACTCATCAGCGCGCACCGTATTCGCTACGCTACCGCGACAGATAGGAGGGGGCACGCAAGGGACATCAAACGTCCAGTTGACTGTGGGTGTTTGGCTTGGCACTGTATGCGCCAACACGCGCGGAACTCGCTTCATATCCCACACTGAAGTACTTGCAAACCCTTGACACGCATGTAGGCGATTAATATATGGGAATTTGGGTGACAATTAATTATCAAAATGGTCTAGGGAATTTCAGCGAAAAGAAGCGCTTACAATTTAGCGGTCTACGGCCTATACTAACAAATATATAAACAGGAATAAACGCACTACTATGTGTTTATAAATTGTACTTACTCTTAATAAACATTTACAACAACCCTGCAATTTGCCACAAGACTGGCGGGAGAATCGCAGCCGCCGGCAGCAAGGCGTACAAGAAATGGTATAACGATGACAAAAATAGATCGGGTGTCGGCGTTCGTCGCCAATCGGAAAACCAACTCGCTTTGCAGGCCAGCAAGACTATGTGGTCCTTTTATAATCCGAACCTTACCGGATGATTATGACGTCGACCTTGCTGCTAAAATGGTTTTCCTATTGGCCTCGAGATCTTGCAGTAGCTCCCTCTCGCGTGTCACGTCAGAGCGGGGACTCCGCTCTCAACCGCGCTGCAGCAGCCGCTGCTCCTGTATGCGGATCGTCTGCTTCAGGCGGGAACTTTGCCGCACGAACAGACTCGCGACGGTCAACTAACGCCGGCGACGAATGTTTTCGAGTGTAATCTTGAACTTGTTTTGGTTGCGGCCCAATCGACAGGGCCAATAAATTCCCCGGATGGCCGACGAGTGCGCCGATGCCGCATTCCTGGTAAGAAAGTGAAACTATGTGTGAGTGTTCTCGCTCGTTATGTTGTTTCTGCCGTACGATACTAATTAATTTGGGTGTTTCTTTCGATATTTCAGTAAGCGTGCCGTTCTCCAGCGTCTACAAGTATGTAGATAAAGCTTGTGAAAGGTCGCGGTGCCTCATCGAGGGCGAGGCGGTGTACGACGCAGGCCACGTTGTTGAATGCGCGGTCGAGGCCGTCAACAGAGATCGCATCACCGCCACTGCTTTCGTACTGCAAACAAGTGCGCAAGTGCCGCCTTGTTACACACTCCCCTGCCGATGCCCATGATCGCAGTTTGTCCCGTAATGTTGGTTCAGTGAGAACGATATTACGTCGTAGTTCCTATTAATACCGCACAGGGCCGTCGCATGGGTATTGGAGTATAACAAATAGTTAATCGATGATTATACAACGCACAGGGCCACAGAGATTAACGTGGCAAAGGCAAGCTGGGTCCAGTTTCACGCCACGCAGCCTAACGAAAAGCTTAAAGAGCTCCGCTTTTAAAAAAGCACTACTTCAGGTGAAAAAATTAGAGAATGTGCACTTAACAGCGGCAACAGGTTTCGCGTATGACTTTATCATAAGCAGTCCGCTAGGCGCTCACTTGCTTTCACAAGTAAAATACGTACGTACGCCATCCAAATGCAGCCGTACTCTCAGATATCCTGCGCCGCTCAGCTGAGCTAACGAGGCGCGCTTTCCTGCGAGGCGATTCGGAGGCCGCGTCGTCGGCTCCTTGTGTAGGGGCCTTCGCGGCAGGTTGTGGGACGGCACCGCACCTGGTGTAAGTCGCCTATGCTTATAGCCTGCGCGCAATAAGCGGCTTAAGTATTGGCGAGGCGCTTAAACACGGTCACAAGCTTACCTATGAGTCGCGCGTACGGTGGGTAGCAGAAGTCACTGTCCGCGAAGTGACTGCTGCACACGGTCGATGAAGGCGTGGGGCGCTTTCCCATTCTGAGCTTGCGATGCACTTTTTCAGCTTTGGGTCCTTAAGGTAGTTGTGAAAGCTAACGGATTTTTCACGAGCGGACAAAGTACACTGAGGCACAGAGCAGTACTTCACCATTACGCAGCACTCGCCTCGGCGACAAGCGGCCGCAGTTCTAAAAAACAAAGAGTTGTTGTTATAAGTGAACGTTAAAAGCAGTCCCACGGTTGTTCGAACAGCGTCAGTAGCCACCATACGCAAGATAACCAATTGAACTGCTTTTTTGTTGAGATTTACCACAACGGTGGTTTCAACACAGCGCTGGGCCTACGTAGCAGACGAAAGCGCGCGAATCCCCGCTCTGACGTCATACAGGCGCCGTTCGCAGCGCCGCCATCGGTCGCACACCAGGCCAATAGCTAAGGGCACATTGTTCAAAGTGGTTTCAAATTTTACTTCGCACTGGTAAATGCGGAAGATATTATTAGCGCTGCTACTGAACAGGGGTTCGCTAAGCAATTTTCAGACGTCACTACGAATACTAACGTCTTGAAAGACGTCAATATTTGTCGGGCAGTTAGCAGTAGTACGAAGCGTCAACAGCTCTTCCGCTTCAAGTATTGTAAAAAAAAGCTTCTAAAAGGCACAAAGACTCCTAGTAGGGATTATTAACCTGCGACTCGGAAGCAAGGTGCTCAGGTAACGCCGTTTGGTACTTCTCGTTGTCTTTTCCATCTATTTTTGCGTTCTGCGTCTTCACGATATGACTCATGCATTCCCCAGCTCTTTCTTTCCCAAGTGCTATAGCGGGCTGCTATATACGAACTGCATGAAGAGGTCACCCATGAATTGCCCTCTCACAGTCTACGAAATGGTTGTGTCAACAGCGGTGTATCTTCGTATTGCCATGCCTCAATGTTGTATTTTTAACAAGAAAGTGTTTTATGTCGGGGCCCACCAAAATTTTTACGGCGTATTTCCGTCACGCAAGTACGTCAGCAAAATGAATGCCATCAGATGGCAAAGAAAAAAAATTAAGTAGAAGTTCCGTTGACGGGAATCGAACCCATGCAAGCAGAAGTTCCGTTGACGGGAATCGAACTCATGCCCTCTCGGTCCGCGACGATGGCTGGCGGGCGTTTAGCCCACTGAGCTACCGCCAAACACATTACGGGAGCGACATGAACGCGCCTTTTGTCTTTCACACTTGCCTCTCACACTGATCTTGGATAGATGGATGGGTGGATGGATGCTATGAGCGTCCCCTTTATAACGGGGTGGTGACATCTGTGCCACCAGGCTCAAAAACAACCGAACAACGAAACAAAAAGACGCGCCTTTGCAACGACCGTCCCATTCGGCGCGTTTTTAATACAAGTTTAATTTCGTAGTGCAGCTTTCACATTCACCAACGTCGTTTCTCCGCAGCTCACTGTTTCGAATGGGACAGCCTCGACTAATAAAACTGCGGCAATGAACACCACAGAAAGGTGACGACGTCTATGGGTGAATGTCGCGCACTTGAGTGTTTCGGTGCAGCGAGAGACGAGCCTGTTTGAAGCGGAACGCCTTTCCGCGTTGGTAGCGGAAGCTACAAAGACTGCGTATTACGTTCCAGAAGCGCTGTGCGGTATATGCATGAGCACCGCGTGTAGGTTGACCCTAAAGTTTACCCGTTTACTGGAGAACGCAGGTCATGGTGTAACTGTCCTGAAGTGATAACGTCTCGGAAAATTCACTGGCGGTTACGATACTGAATAATGCGAATTCTGAGCGCGGCTTCCTGTTGGGGTAAGGTCAACTGTATTTGAAGTTTTGGCTTTCCGCAAGGCATCCACTGCGCTACAAACCATAATTTTTGTTAAGTAGGACAGCACCCACACCGTCATTTCTTGTCTATCTGCGGATACGCGAGGTACCCGTTGCACATCTGTGAGGTATTACGTCCACTTTGTTGATGCTGCATGTGGCTGATGACGATGAAGAATTATGGCTGGGCACTTTGCAGAATTATGGGAAGCATTAAATCACACACTCGTTGTGCAGTTAGCATTGTGTGAGGACTGGTTGTTATTTTACTCTTCTGCCACGAGAAACATCTGGCGTCTTTCGTTAAGCAGCTGGCGTCTTTTCGTTTTGCTTTAGAAACATCTGGCGTCTTTTAGTTTTGCTTTTAGAAAACATCTGACGTCTTTCGTTGGTTTATTTCATCAATCAACGGCGTTTTGAACAAATTTTTTATTGTTTAATCACTCACAGGAGAAATCTCACCAGGCACTACCTTGGAGGTAAACAATGGCTGCTAATGGGAATGAGAGACAGAAGAAGTCGGCTTTTAGCTAACACTTACACTTCTACTTCTACTAACGTTTCCTACTAGAACATGCCAATGGCTGCTTATGGGGAATGAGAGACAGAAGAATTCGGCTTTTAGTTAACGCGCACGCTGCGAATTTTTTATTGTTCAACAACGCAGAGGAGAAATGTCCCACCGGCACCACCTTGGAGGTCAAGATCTGGTACTAGCGTTAAGACTGGTTACGCACTACGACGGGGACGAACGGGTGCCGCTTTAAGGAGCTTCGCCCCTAAAACCGCCGCTGTATCGTGATAGACTCGGAACCGGCAGAGGTCAAGTTGAAGCTCCAATGGCTTCCAGAACGATTGGAAGACATCTATATACGTGAAGCACTTCAACCTTTCGAAAAAGTGACTTCAGTAAGCAGAGAATGTTGGCGTGTAGCGGACATGGAGGACGTGAAGACCCTTAACCGAGACGTTGTGCTCTCGTTAGCCGATGAAGTCACTGTTGCGGAAATTCCACATGTGCTGACTGTTTGCGGCGTACAGAGTTTTCTATTTATTCCTGGAAGACCACTTCTGTGCCTACGTTACAAGAGAGTTGGTCACATACGTCGGCATTGTCGGACGCGTTATTGTGAAAACTGTCGCCGTTTTGGACATTCCGCGGATGAGTGTGTAGCGTCTTATGCTGATAAGCTAAGGCACCAAACCCGGACTGAAGAAGATGCCGTTAAGGAGCACATAATGGATGCTACGGAGGTCATTGATGCGAAAGGTGACCTTCCAACAGTTAACGGTGTGGACATCAGCACAATCAATATGTCGGTACCAGCAGACGCGTCAACAACCAGCGTCATGTTATCCGAGTGCACCTCCGTGTCCGAGAGATGCGAGGCAACTGCGGGTCGGAGTGAGACGCAGCCACTACGTGCTGATGTGGCACCTCTGGACGTCAATTCAGCCAACAAGGACGTCACGGCAGATGCTGTAGTCGCTACGAGCAGTGCTCCGGACAAGCGACAGAGCCAAGGTAATGCTCCCGTACCTGCTCTTGAGGTGCCCACAGAAATGGACGCAACAGTTCCCAAACGCTGCGCCTCCTACGCATCTGTGTCCTCTGAGGAAAACGACATCAGCGTGCCAAAGCAGTCACGTGGGTGTTTACCATGTAAACGCAAAGTAAAGCATCGCCAATCAAGGTCCAGACGGCCTGGCGGCAGTGCAAGGGAGGTTTATCCGTCACCCTCAACGCCTGACAGCTTGAAGTAGAAAAAGCAGCGTGTAGTCATCATGGCGTCCATGCAGCTCACCTTCGCGACCTTAAATTTACGAGGGCTTAGGTCTCGGCAGAAACAATTGCAACTTCGTCGGCTGCTTACAGGCAAGCGTTTCGACTTTGTCGCAGTTCAGGAGACAAGGCTTGAGAGTGATGACGAGACTCAAAGGGCTCTAAGGCTCTTTCAGCATGATTATAAGATATGTATGTCATATTCTGTTGGTTTGTCGGCAGGTTGTCTTTTGTTACTTCAGGATAATCTCACTTATTCAACCTTTAGCTATCAGGTTGTCACCGAAGGGCGGTCTATACGTTGTGATTTTTTTCTGTATGTTGTTGCATGGTGTTTGGTGAATATTTGCGCATTTAATGACAAAGATAGAGGAGTTGCTTTCTTTGAAAGTATGGCCACACTGTTAGATTGTGGTAGAGAGACAGTGCTTATGGGCGACTTTAACTGTGTTTGTGATGATAATGACCGTGTAGGGCACAGTTCTCGCAAGGACAAGAGTGGGGAGGTATTGGCTGAGATTACTTAAATTCCGGGACTTGTGGTTACTGGAGCGTCACACAGAGGGAGTTGTTTGTACACGCACAATCAACGACTTCCTCATGCACGCCTTGATGGAATTTGCGTCTGTTCAACCATTCTTTCTCTTGGGTAGTCATGTGTTACTGAACCGGTATCGTTTTCAAACCATTGCATCGTCATTGCTCAACTAGGTGAAAATTCCAATGTAACGTTCCGTCCTCAGTGGGCTCTTTAGAAATTTAATCCCGCCTTTTCAAGTGACAAAGAAATTAATACTGAGGTGTGTAATACTATGAGCACTTGCTTTAACACTGATTTCCCTTTATTTGCTGCTTGGGAGTTGTTCAAGCAAGAGGTGCTCGCTCTTGCTATAGAGCAAAGTTCTATAAAATTGTTCTATAAGAAAAACGAAGAAAAGATGCTAGAGAATAGCCTCAGAAACCTTTATGAGATAGAGCGTAAAGCACCTGGTTCGTGTGTTGAAGAAATTGCTCGTATCAAATGTGAAATTCAACAGTTTAATGCAGAACGCTAGAAAGGTGCGCATATTCGCACGCGCAATAATCGAGCCCTAAATTTCGAGAAACCAACCCGTCAGGCTCTGCTTGACGAGCATCGTCACGCTATTGAAAAAAAACGATTTGGGAAGTATACTCTAATGGTACTTTGGTGAACAATTCAGATGATATCATGGCGAAATTTGAGCATAACTACCGAACATCGTTTAGTGCTGGTACTTCTGCTCACAATATTCAACTTCTCGACCAATTCGTGTCCCTCATTAAGCTATTAACAGATGACGATTGCTTACTTTTAAGTCGTCCTGTTACTCAGAAAGAGCTAGAATTTGGCATCGATCAACTACCTTTATCGAAAACACCAAGTCCTGATGGAATATCAGGTGAATATTATAAGGCATATAAAGGACGTCTATGTCCCATTCTAATGAGAATTTTCTCAGAGGCGTTAAAGATCGAGGCTCTTCCGCAGTCTTTCACCAAAAGTCACACAATTTTTAAAGAGTACTGATAAAGAAAAATTACGTCATGCTGATGGCTACAGTCCCAGTACGTTATGTAACGTACACTATAAGACTTTTGCCAACATTTTAGCTAAGAGGCTGCAGTATGTAATGTCGACTGCTGTTAGACCCCATCAAACATGTGGATTGAAAGGCCGTTCTGTACAGACTAGCATCCACATCGCTCGAACTATTTTAGATTTTTGCTCAATTTCTATTGACCAACTTGCATTACTGCAAGTTGACCTCGCAAAAGCTTTTGATCGTATCTCTCACTCGCTTCTGTTTTCCCTTTTACAGCAAGCGAATATAGGCTCACAATTGTTAAAAGGAGTGAAATTTTGTTACAATCATTGTTCTACCCGCCTAACAGTGAACAGTCATCTCTCGCAGCCTATATATATCAGCTCTTATGTTAAGCAGTGATGTCCTATGTCGCCGCTCCTTTTTCATCCATAATTTGAACCAATGTGCTGGCATATTATTCACTCTCAAAATATTCATGGATTCCGAATACTAGACAATGAAGTTAAAGTTTTAGCATATGCAGATTACAGTGCCTTTTTGTACTGACAAACACAGCATTGAAAGGATTGTTGATGTAGCAGAGCAATTCGGTAGAGTATCAGGCGCACAGGTGAACAATTCAAAGAGTTCATGTTTGCGGTTTGGGTCATGGGGATCTACACCGGATCAGTTTGCCGGTATTGAGTGGTCTGTGGTGCCACCAAAACACCTTGGTGTTCACTAAGTGCACACAAGTCAAGCGCACACTACTAGAAAGATAGGGTGACAGGCCTTGAACATTTTGCTAAATCTTTTATAGCACAAAACCTTTCAATTTTCGGTAAAGCGGAAACGTACAACGAGTTTTTGGCTACAGAACTTTTCTATGTACTACAAGTGCTGCATTGTGCTAGATCGCATATCCAATTTGCAACATTTATATGGTAAAAAACATATGAATCCATGAGACGAGACAACCTATTCAGACCAGTTAGTGCAGGTGGGCTTGGTCTAACACACCTGTGTGTGTGGCAAATTGTATTTCGCTACTTCTTTTTCCTTGCCGTTTCTCATCCTATAATTCGAGCATTCTTGCAGGTAAACCTCGTAAATGTGCTACCTGATCTGTAGTTTCGTCCGATTCTTCTGCACGACCATGTCTTTGGGGATTTATGCGCGAAGTTTAATTCTCTCTTCGTTTTCTAACAGTTAGGTTTTCAAATGTATATTTTTACTTTGTATCACGCAAACATCTTTAGAGATTTATTACCGATGCTGTTTCCACCATCACTTTATCGTGCAAAATATTTGGGACAGCCAGGACATGATGTCTTAGATCGAGTACGTAAAATGCTGCTAACACCATTGCCAAAACGTTCTTTTTTAAATTGCATTCAGAGACATTGCCTGTGAAGACTTGGCTTCGTTCAAGCGACATTTTTGGTCGTCCATTGATTATCCGCTGTGTTATTTGCCGGAAACAATCGAACATTGTTTTATAAGCTGCAGAGATGATATCTTATTTTGGGATGTGCTCAAACGAACTCTTCAAAAAGACTTTGTGCTAAATTCACCTTACGCGCGATACCTCTTGCCAGCGAGTTGTAATGACGTCCCATTGGAGATGCTTCTTCTCTTTGGAAGGCATAGTCTATGGAAGCCGCGCATGTTGTGGAGAAACACAGAGCCGATAATTTCCTCAACAGCCCACTTCATTAGCATGGTCACTCAGCTAAGAGATGTGGACGAGCAAATCGAAAGTCAGCCAGAATGGTATACGGCATTGGTGAGGTGCTATCCTTACCGCTGTTCTAGCATATAATTCGAAAAGGCCGTTACTATAGCGTTACTTGGTGTATTGCCTATAGAGATGATTGCGAATTCTGTAGTGCCGTCTGTAAGTCATTTTGTCGCGATAAGAGCATAATCAACATATTAGTTCTTTGTCTGCATTGAATTGCGTTCCAGTGTCATGTCTATGTTGAATAAATACCGTGGAAGTAAAAAAAGCATATCGTGGCTT
Source organism: Rhipicephalus sanguineus (assembly GCF_013339695.2). Classification (NCBI taxonomy): domain Eukaryota; kingdom Metazoa; phylum Arthropoda; class Arachnida; order Ixodida; family Ixodidae; genus Rhipicephalus; species Rhipicephalus sanguineus. The sequence goes on along the minus strand of NC_051184.2, from coordinate 88,142,943 downwards.
TGCGGGCCCGGGTTCAAGTCCCATTCGATCTTGGGTATTTTTTTCATGTACATCAGTTTTTCCTTTATGTCTATCGGATTACGCCACCGACGGCGACGCCACTCAACCCAGGAACAGGCGCCTAAGAGCTACGATGCGATAAGTGCACGACGAGTACTAGTGTTTGTTATGCGCTTGCTGATGCGATCATTGCGATCATTGTGATCATTGCCCCAGTCTATCTCATGACATGAGGCTTGCGCATGTTCGGCGAGGGCGTTTGATGACACCTTCTCGTTGTTCGCATCATTACTGTGCTATTTCAACCGTCGCTCGATGTTCCCGGATTAACCTATGTACACACTATCGCAGTTCACGCAAGGAACTTCATACACAACACCAGGAAAGCACTCTTTCCCTAATTTGCCTTTCACATTCACGAGAATGTGTTTCAGCTTGCGCGTGGGTGCATGAACAACGTGTACGTCGTACTTGCGCAAAAAACGGGCCAAAGTCTAACAGCATATTCAAGCAGTTACTTCAGTGACGTCGTGCTGGCAGCATAGGTCGGCAAGCTCACTCATGAGTCGATTCACTCAGACTTACTCAGACTCAGATCGAGCCGTGAGTCTGAGTCTGAGGGAGTCCGAGTGAGTATTATTTTGGTGAGTTTGAGTCCGAGTGAGTCCCGTTGAGAAATATTTTAGTGAGTCTGAGTCCGAGTGCGTCCGGTTGAGCAAACTTTTGGTGAGTCTGAGTACGAGTGACCTCTAAGAGAAAATATATTAAGTGCGAATGCACTTTATAAGCGACCCTGAATCCGCCGTCCCATAGCAACGGCGCGAGGAAAGGAGAGGAGCGTCTGTAGCAACGGCGCAGCGACGTCACACCCCACGTGACTGCGCGCGCTCCGCCTCCTCACCGCGGTTTGCGCGGGCGCGCGCCGGCTCCGCACCGCTCTTCTAGGTGGCATTGGGTGCAGTGCTTCGCCGCTCCTTCTCTCGCCTTTCGCTCTCTCTCCTCCCTGCGCCCCACTCTCCCGTCCGCTGGCTGGGCGCCTCTCGAAATGTGTGCTCGAGATGCCGCTGTGAAACGCCAACGGCGACCACAAGGCTGAGATTATGGCCGTCAGGTACAATGACAACACAAACAGGTGCTGATGAATATGTAAATAAATGGTTACGGTACAAATCCTCGTCTCGTCATTAATTTACGCCATTAAAATTACTGCGCCGTGTACTCTCGGCGCAAGAAATGCATTCGCATTTCCTCACGATTCCCTTCGGGGAGGTGGGGGCATTTTTTTTTTTAGTGAGTCTGTGTGAGCTCCACACTTTTTTCCCGACCGATGGTTCTATCTACACAACTTCAGCATTACTATCAGCCTTATGTCGGCTCACCTTTATGCTCCCGTGGAATCACACATACTTCGAAGAATTAGAGTTAATGCGCCCGTTCAATATTTATTAATAGGGTCGTGAGTTATGGAGAGGGGGGGGGGAGCAGATTGACCTTCCCCCCGCAAATTCTTTCAAAGGAAGGAATATATCGTGTGAGGTAGATCTTTCAATGAAAAAATGTCTTTACTGGATTGCAACCAGTGATAACTCATACTTGAAGGTACGATATCAAAAGGCGCCAAGTAGAGCACCAATTATGCAAGATATTGGTGTTGAAGAGCATTGACACCATGGTCGAAAAAGCCAATTATACGCTAACGGACTCATGAGTCGACTCACTCAGAATCACTCAGATTCAGATAGAGCCGTGAGTCTGAGTCTGAGTGAGTCCGAGTGAATATTATTTTGGTGAGTTTGAGCCCGAGTGAGTCCGGCTGAGAAAAAGTTCAATGACTCTGAGTTCGAGTGAGACCGGTTGAGGAAAGATTTGGTGTGTCTGAGTCCGAGTGAGCTGTAAGGACAAAATATATTTTATGAGTGAGTTTGAGTGAGCTCCACATTTTTTCCCGACCTATGTCTGGCAGACAGGCATCCATGGAAGCCTTGATTTCGCATATACAACATACAGCGAGTGGTGCGATGTTACCGTCTTAGGAATTTATACGGAACCTCATGGCGACTACGACCACTACGATGAAAACGCGCCTACGCTACCCATACCACTGATATTTCAATAAGCAAGTTACCGCAGTAGAACAACCGAAATGCGTAAGCGGGGAGCTTTAATGGGCAAGGTTTGCGGACGAGGTTATGGTTGAGGTTTGCCGCGTGTCACAGATAAAAAATTACCAGAATCATGTAATGGCACGCGCTCTCTTCGTGCTCTCCTTCATCGCCTTCCTCTTCTTCTGCTTCGCTCCCAGAGCACTCAACACCGATTTGTCCGGCGTGGCACGCAATAACTCTGAACGAGTACACTGAGAGTTAAGAGAGTAAGAAAGAGAAGGCGAGATATAGAAAAACAGAAATTTCTGGCGAAAAAAAATTCTTGGCAAGGCGATATTCGAACCCGCGTCCCAAGGATCCCAAGGCGAGTGTCGTAACTAGGCACACTAGCAGAGCATAGCATAGCCTTGTGTAGTATAGAACAGTAGAGCAACGGGGCGGCAAAGAGGTGTGACGGTGAGGAGGGAAGAAATGAGGAGGGGAATAAAGGTACAGAGAGAGAGAGAGAGAAAGTGATGTTAAGAGAAAGCGAGAAATAGATAGGAAGAAAGGGAAGAAAGAATGCAAAAGACAGGACAAGGAAACAAATAGAAATAGAGAGGAAGAGATAGAAATACAGAGACCTAAACAATTACACCATTTCCCGCTGAAGGGGACCATGAGGCGATGCGAAGCCGGAGCACTTGCACGATCGGTTTCCGTTGGCGTTCGTTGGGCATGCTACCGACCTCGCGTCGTGGAACGCGAAAAGGAACACTACGCGCGTCGTGTCTTCCCTCTAGCCTGGCCGTTAATTCTCACAGGGCGAGCGGAGAACGCGGTCGACAGGCGCGCGAGAGGGGAGCAGCGTAGGAGAGGAGGGAGAAGTATAGGGGACGCGCATTCGCTGGCGCTCATCGTGGCGTTGCGCAGGAGAGCATTTCGGCATGTCGAGCTCGCGTTTCAGAGGAGTCAACCGAAGCAAACGCTGCACTCAATGCGCGCAGCGCTCTACCCGCTTTATATTCACAATTGAAGGAGAGGAGACTACAGGAGGAGAGTAGCGCATGCGCCGCGAGAGCAGAAGCGAGAACGCAGCAGAAGCGCAAGCAGGTGCTGGGAGAGAAGTGGAGAGAAGGAAGAAGCAGAGTTGCGCATGCGTAGTGTGAGTGCAGACGCCAACGCCGCGCGGCATACCCCTGAGCAAGAGATGCTTCCCATCTAAAAGATGAGGAGCGAGCAAGAATTGCCATGTATAATATAGCAAATCAACGGATGGGAAAGAAACAGGCGAGAGAGCAAAAGCCTAGCCGAGCTAGGACCAGCTAAATGACCACGAGCTCTCATTACCCGCCAAACCTTGAGCGACTTAGCGCAAGCTGCGTTAATCGTTTTTAAGCGGTCAGCCTTATATTACTCACAAATCACGAAATTTCACCGTCGGCGTCCGGCGTCATCGGCGGCGTCTCGCGTCCTCCGGCGTGAGGACGATTGGTACAAAAATCGTCACTGGGAGATATCACCATATCGTGTATATCAACATATCGTGTATATAAATCGGAAACGTACAACGAGTTTTTGGCTACAGAACTTTTCTATGTACTACAAGGGCTGCATGTCCCAGATCGCAAATATTTGTGGCGTTATCATGACTTCACATATTCTGGCGTGACGCCACGTGACGTAACGCCACATATTGCCGTCGTAGCGCCCTCCTTTGGGAGGCGAACGAAACTGGAGAGCGCGACCTTAAGAGAAGAAAATAAAGACGGCCCTTCGCAGTGGCACGTGAAGCCGCGGCTTGTGTTCCCTGCTGGCGCCGATTCTGCTTCAGCCGTCGAGTTCCTCCGCTCTTGTGGCATAAGCGTACACCGTCATCCCATGACATCGTAGCTTTTCAAAGGTGGGCTGATCACGGAGGCAGTGCAAAACCATGTGATGTGCCTCCGACCTTGGAGGCAGTGGAAACCACGCTGGGTGTACAAAGCTTTGGGAGGCGGCGGGCCAGGATAAATACATCTAGGGAGCCTACATGACCTGCCGTTCATGTAGGCTCCCTAATAGACTGACTGAGTATAAAAAGTAGGTGGCTTTCGCCTAAGAATCGTCTTAGGCGAATGCACAATGGACCCTGTGATTTTTTTAACTTGTTTTTTGGTATCGCCGCTACAACGATGCATATGTATAAAAAGCATTGTGGTGCCCTAGGTTCAACAGCCAGTACCGTCGAAAAGTGTATTGTTGTGACCCAGTAATTTCTTTAGACAGGTCCATGATTTCTGAGAGAATGACGGGTGGAGAAAATTTTTCTCATTCAGTCTGTATTGAAATGCATACGCATTTAAGACTCCTCACACGCTCTCCATTGTGTGGTTTTGAATCAGCGCGCAATTGTAATTTTTCTGTCGAGGAAACTATATGTTCGCTCTCTGCCCTGGAAAATTGTCGAACGCCATTTTCTTGGCCTGGTTCATATAGTTCCCACTATTCACCAACGGCCCAACTGAAGGCGCATACCGCGACAAACTAAATGCCTGTTTGGCGACACGTTTTCCCAACGTCGGAGTTATCCTGATGCGTACAATGCTCCATGTCGGCGTCACGCGTATTCCTGGAGAGGGTTTTTATTTCCTCAAGACGGAATAGTTCAACAAAGCCTTCATAGAAAATACTCTCCTCTTTTATTTTGAACCTCCGGTGCGCCATACATATGGTTCAGATATATTGACATTTTGAAAGCGTTTTAGCCCAGCGGGCTATGTAAGCGTCACACGTACACGTGCGTCACACGTACAAGTAAACTTACCTTGTTAAGGCAAAAGCCTCATCTCTTCCGCTACTAAAAATATTGGGCGTAGTCGGCGCCAAAGCAAATGTGGCTGTGAGTTGTCGCCATGTCTCAATAAAGTGACAAATGCACTCACCAAGCAACGCATTCGCTAGCGCGTGACGTCAATGGAGCCTCAGTGCTGCTTCTTCGTTTTCAGCGCCCGTTAGCAAGTCATCCACGTTAGCAATTCATCTTCGCATTTACTCATGTGGTATTAAAGCGTTGTGGAGAGCATAAATGGGGTAGCCATCGTTCCGAAAAAAAAACACGAATCATGCCCCCAAGTTGTAATCGGTGGAAGTATTTCGCTAGGTTTAGGTATTACCTGAAGACAAAAAAAACGCAACGCATTTCGGTTAGCAGGTGTGACAGCAACCTGCAAAAACGCTTGTTCGATTTGATCAACTAGCGCCACTCCGTGTCGGCGAATGTTCAAGAGTAAACTGGCTAAACCTGTTGTCAAGTTCGATCCACTCTCTCTTCAAGCTGTCGTTGAGTGAATTTGCTGAGTTACCGTGCGAAGAGGCATCGAAAACCACTCGAAGATTGTGGGAGTCGCGTATCACCGCCTGGTGTGGCATGTAATAAAGACTATCGGCTTCACTGATGCCATCTTCGACGAGTTCCACTATTCCCAGCTGGTCGTCGTGTTTGATCACTGAGTCGTAATCTTGACACAAGTCTGGATAGTTTTGAAGTCTCCTTGTCAAGTGATCCAGACGCTTCATGGCGATCTCCTTATATAAGACTGGGGACTGCTACGCACTAGTGCTGCGAAGACTGAGGAAAGAGTGGAGCTGGTGGCATTCTCTTCCTCATTTCTCTCCTCCTCACTCACACTTCTCTTTCCAACCCGTTTATGTAGTATAGATTACGAGACTTTGCTATCTTTCACACTCTCTTCTGCTCCTTTCCCCTCTGCTCACCCTCACGTACCTTTCTTACCCCTTGCTAGGCTATACTATGCAAGGCGATGCCATGTTTTACTATGTCTCTTTTTGCTTTCACTCCTCCTTAGCCTCACATAACTCCTTCTGAACATCAATTCTCTTTCCCACCCCCTTGTATTATACATGCTGTGCTATGCATTGATTTCCTTTTGTTTTTTGCTATCTCTTTCTTTGTCTCCCTACCTCGCTATTTTTTGTCTCTTTCTGTTTATTTGTTTATCTTTCTTTCTCTCTTTCACTGTCTTTCTATCTATCCATTTTGTTGTTGTGCCACCCATAGCAACGCAGTTGTATGGTGCTCATTAATGCTTGTTCTGGTAGCGTGCCTGGAGAGCAGAGAAACGCAGAGCCAACAACTTCCCCAACAGAAGCCTTCATTAGAATTGCCACTCAGCTCAGGGGTGTATACGGCCGAACGGAAATTGATCCAGAACAGTATTTTTCATCGGTGAGGTGTATACCATTGCCGCCCTTCTAGTGTATAATTGGAAAACGCCGTTACCTGATGTATTCGCTCCAGAGATGATTCGGATTCCTTTAATCCTATGTGTTCATGACTGTATCGCGATACGAGCAGAAGGAGCATAGTATTAGCACTCTGTCACTGTTGAATCGGCTCCAAGCGCCATGCCTATGTGGAATAAATACTATGAGAGAAAGAAAAAAAATGTGCCTCGATAACCCAGTGGTTGCGACGCTCGACTTCGGACGGTGAGTACACGGGTAGAATCCCGCCTCCTCAAGGAAGAGTTTTGTTGTACAGTAAAACCTTGGTGACACAAATCTCGTGGGGCTACCAAAAATATTCGTATCATCTGAAATTCATATCAGAAAACATGGAAAATTAGTATGCGACAAAAGAAAGTGGGCATACGTTTTGATTTAGTATTTCTCAGTACCGCAGCGACGCCATGAACAACTCTGAATGATTGGCAGTAAAGATTTTAGATGTCAGCGATCATACTTGTTCATGTAAATTTACGGTGCAAGCGCGTGTGTGTAATTAATGAACCACGAATCGGCTCCGCGACATACGTCTATGATGGTATCACTGGCACTGTCGTGGAGCTAAAAATATAGCTACGCCAAAACACGTGCGCTGGTTCTCTAACAAAGCCATATCGCAACTTACAGTCATCATCAGTGTCATTTCCAAACACGCGAAGCCTCATGTCAGAGGTTGATCTCATTTTAAGCTATCTTGATGATGCTGACTCAGACGTTATCGCCTTGACCGAGGCTTGGCTGTCTCCCGCAGTATATGACACCTAAATCAGTGCTCTTGCAAGTATCTATAATATATATAGGTATGATCGCACTTGCAAGAGGGGGGGGGGTGTTATTGGGCTTCAAAAAAGTATTCCATCATTCCATGTGAACACAAACTCCGATACCGAAATTGTCTGGGTTGCATGCAAGATATTCTCAATTAATATACTCGTCGGCTGCTGTTACCACCCACCAGATTCAAACAACTTTTAACGATCAATTGCGCATTAGCCTAGAGAAAGCATCTGAGGTCTTCCCCTCAAACATTACTTGTTTATTTGGCGACTTCAACTTCCCAATCGCGAATATTGTGCAACACTCTCAGTTACGCCCGCCTATATGGTGCAACACAATCATTTAATTCTTCTCCACTACCTCGCGCTATCCGTCTCTGGAACAGCTTACCGTACAAGATTGCTTCACTTAGAGACCACGACGCTTTTTGTCTTCCGTTGAAAAAACATTTTTCCACACACTTCGCTTAGTATCCTTAATTTTTTATTTGTATAACTTCTTTTTGATAAGCTATTGCAAGGGTACTTTTCAAACTGATGGCGTCTCTTTTTTCATGCCACTGTCACACATTTTTTTTTGTTTTTTACAAAGACGCAATTGTATGGTGGCTGTTATATTGTGTATTCTAGCTGTAATTCATATTATATTGCTCCTACGCAATACTTAATATGGCGCGCACAAATACTTTTTTTCTTCTTCCTGGTTTGTACGCATAGTTATCTGTTAATCACTTTTCTACATGTTATTTTATTCTATGTTATTTTATTCTACTGCTCTGTAATTTGTACTCTGTGGAAATCTTCGTATCAAATGTATTGAATTGTACTGTATACCCTCGTCACCCTATGCCTCTTATGGGGCCTGTGAGGTATTCTAAAAAAAAAATTCGGCAGATTCCCACGTACCGCGGGAGTCGATGTTATGCGAAGCATGCGGCGGGAGGTGACTGTGGCGTCATTTTTTACTGAGCGACACGTTACAAAATGACGCTAATGGTTTGTATTAATTTTATACGCACACATATATGTTGAAAAACCGCATATGTGTTATATAACGAGTTGTTTACGGTTGCGTCACGCTGTGGCAACGTGGGTATTACTAACACCAGAAGTGGTAGGCTGATATGTAGTGCTGTACGTGTCCCGAGAACGCACGCACGTTTCACGAACCCGTGTGCATGTGTGGAAGAAGTTCTTGACACTTCTTAAACAAGAGCATCATCACCGTGATCAGTGAGTACCAGCAGCTGGTCATGACTTGTTATAGGTTCTGGTCGTGATGGTGGTGACGAGGGGTCCATGTGTAGTGAGGTATGTGGTATAGTAGAGCTGTTGGAATTCGTGGATGCCTCGGTCATTTCGTCGACAAATTGTCTGTCGATAGAGCCGGTGACATGTCGGAACATGAAGCCACCGTTCGAGGCTGGTAGGCCTGGATAGTGCTACGAAGACCAACATCAGTGGATGGTGCTTGTCGTATTCGTAGACTACCTGGGCGTATGTGGCCCACGTAGTCTAGTCTATAAAGCGGCTGTCAATTAATCTGGCATCATCCTCGGTCAGCATGAGGCCATCACCCAGCCTCGTAAGAAATGAAGAGGACACTGCTTCGTTCTAGCGGACGAAGTATACTTTACGGTGTGGTGATGTAAATATCATAAGTAACTTTCGTTAATGTATTCCTCCGGGGTCGAGCAATGCTTCAATATAGCTTGCTGAATCATAGGAATAAAAACGTATTGTTCATTAGACTGCTTTAAAAGCGGGCCCAACAGTAGAACCACAGACATTAATCTGATATGACGCCTTTCTCGTAGGAGTATCATGTAGTGTTTATTGCTTTCTTGTAAAATTAGATAGCAAGCAGCACAACCATAATTGACGTTGCACCGATATTGCGCCTGCGTAGGCTGGTATTTACAAACCAGTTTATGGAACTGACGTGGCTCAGTGGTAGAATACCTGATTGCCACGAAGAATGCTTTCTTTGCAGTCGCCGGGTCAACGCTGCGCGATGTTCGTTTTCCTTAACGCCCTAGCATTTAAGTTACCAATGTGCGTTCTCGCAGCTCCTGCGTAGATATAAACTGTCAATCACCTGTGGCGCATACCCATACACCGCGGCCCATGGCAAACGGGTATGTGCCACACGTATCTAGTGGAGAGGGTTTGACGACGTACGCGACAAGATTTTCATGCTATTCATGTCGTGACCCGACAATCATATTCGTCCAATCCTCTTACCCTCCCATGCCAATTTCGGTCTACACCAAGTTAAGGTGACCGTGAGAGCACGCAGACGTAGGCGGCTAGATAGATAGATAGATAGATAGATAGATAGATAGATAGATAGATAGATAGATAGATAGATAGATAGATAGATAGATAGATAGATAGATAGATAGATAGATAGATAGATAGAAACGCTCAAAGTGCCAGAGGGTCGCTAAGATATGCTTCGCATTTAAAAAAAAGATGTGTTGTGCCCCGTGACCGCTAGTAGCCCCTTCCTAATTTTACTACGCTTTTCTGCATACCAACAAAACACTGCGGCGAAAGTGACTTAAGAAGCGCTTTGCACACGATATATAGAGGCCAAGCTCCTTCGCCAAGACCCTCCGCGTCGTCTCTTGGGGTCTGCGTCCACGTTTCATGGGACTTCATGACGGACCCGCAGCCCAAGTTTCAGCCTTATTTCATAGAATGTCTGATTGCGGGGACATGGCTTGGATCGACGTGGCATGCACGTGTTAACACGGTACAATGACGCTGCTGCCTCAAGCACAGGAGCACGCGTCACCACTTCGAAAAGAAAAAGCGTGACGTCAACATCATCTGTAATCTAAATGCCAAGGCGCATAAAGGCATCCAAGATCCGGGCGCGCTATCTCGCAGGCAACGACGCACCATCGATGGTCGCGCAGCGAGCATGCCCGCGCGTGACTGCCGCGTCTTCCGCGACAGCGCAAGCAGCACCTGTTCGTACCTGTGAGCCAGCGTATGTTCGTATCAAACGTCGCGGGATGCAAATCGGTTCGCAAAAACCGTACTCCAATACTTGTAAACTCGCCCTTACTGCGCAACCAGCAAGAGAGAAGAAGGGAGACAGGAAGCAGAGTTGTCCTCCAATACATTGCAGGCTAATGGGCCTTGGCCGGGACGACAGAAAAATCCGTATCACCCCTAAATTCTTACGAGGCGTGATAGTATCACCGAGGTTTTACGGTATTTATTTCTTCTCCTCCTCCTGTTCACTTCTCCTCTCCTCCTACTTTCCTTCCTCCAACGCGTTGCTGTGCCAAATGGTTGCTAGGCAAGCAGTGACGTCATAGCTGAGCGCGGCGGTTTCAGCGTTAAACCGAACGGATTTCTGCCAAATTAAACGGCTCCGCTGGAACAAATTCGTACGTAGCGTCCACTTGAACGCTTTTGTCGAAGCGATCGCTGCCAGCGGTGACAGATTGGCTACAACTGGGTTTCCGGGCAAAAGAGTCATCGCTAAATTGTATTGATATGCAGACTTACCTGTGAGGCAAGGCGATGACGACTATCAAGCCCATGTCTAGTATGAACCAGATTTCGACGGAAACAAGTCCAAAGAGAAGCATTCGACAAAAGCTCTGACGAAAAACTGAGCGCGATTTATTGAGGCAAGGCAATGTATAGGATGTAAAGGTGAATAATCGTTAACACCGCAATGAAAGACGCGATTATTATTCATGTTTATATCATGTATGCTTTATTGCTGCAATAAGCATAGCCACGCAGTTCGTCATCGCGTGTGCAGCCTGCTTCTCGTTGCAAGTACAGTTTTCGCGTTTTTACAGATAAGCAGTCTGACAGTCAAGAAGACCCTGTGCCGTCGTCGTTCTCGTAGTAGTAGTAATAGTAGTAATAGTAGTAGTAGCAGTAGTAGTAGTAGTAGTAGTAGTAGTAGTAGTAGTAGTAGTAGTAGTAGTAGTAGTAGTAGTAGTAGTAGTAGTAGTCCTAGCAGTAGGCGTCACGCAGGTCTCGTGACCAGATCAAGGAGTAAACGAAGAAATAAAGAAAACGAAATGATGACAATTATCGGTATGATATACTGCGAAAAAAATTCGCACTTTTATTTATTACAATAATTCGTTACAATAACCTCAATAAAGCACAGCAAGGCGCCTGGGCGCGTAAGAGTGCTATGCAAAAATTGGGGGACCCTTAAGCTTCGCCTTTAAGAGTTGAACGCGATAGCGAAATCCGGCCCCTAGTGCGCACTTCAACCACTAAGTGCATACTTATTAATGTGTATTGTTACACACACACACACACGCACGCACGCGCGCGAATTTTACAGGCTTTCGATCTAAAGCAAGAGTCGCATGGCCTCCAAGATATACGCCGCGCGCCGGCCCTCTCGGAAGCCATAAAAAGGCGAGACATATTTCTCACAATGTCTCACAGATGGCAGCACATTATCTAGCGTTTGCTGCGTTGGCTTGATATGTTTTCCTCTAGATGGACATAGTTGTCCATTTTTAGAGCTGGTTGAAAGTTCGTGTGTGTATTTAGCGGCGATGGCTGCACTATCCCGGCGTTTTTCGACGTAGTTTGATGGCCTCGCGAATGCGCCTACCGTATGGGCTCGTTTTCGTCGTGACACCTGCCGAACAAAATGCGTCGAGACTCCTTTCACTACATGACATTTATGTAGTGTTTTTGTCCGAAGCAGCTGCAAGCAACATCGTGGCTTTGTGGTAAGACACCTGCTTGCCACGCGAACGGCCCGGGTTCGATCCTCATTGGGACCGAAGATTTTATCGTTTATTTTATTTGCTACTTTCTCGATTTTTCGCTCACGGATGATTTTTCGCTCACAACCAACGGTGCCGACGCCGACAGCGGAATTTCTGCGACACGAGCTCTCTAACGCTACCGCGTTAAAACACATGAAGCGCACACTTGGCAGCATGCCGGCTGCGCAGGCGGCAGATCACGCGCGCGCGAGAGACAATACAACTTTACCAGAATCCAGAGCAGGCGTCACCTAGCTGCTCCCTCGTGGGGACCTGAAAGCCTAGCCTTCCGGCTCTGTGACGGGTGCGCTGGACGGCCAAGATTTTGCAAAAGGTCTGGTCTGCGCAGAAGCGCATCCCACTCTGTCTTGCTGTAAGCCGAGCTGAGGGATCCGCACTTCCAGAGCATGTGTGCTAACGTAGTGGCCTGCCCGCAAAGGGTGCACGCGGCGTCGGGAAAATTGTGTGGATACATTTCGCTTATGTATGCTAACGACGAATACTAATCGCTTTCGACTAAGCCAGGTGAGGCTGCCTATTAGGCGTTCCCTGAGACGCGTTTGCCTCAGCCTGCAGGTCACATCGTTTCCATTTGAGTGGAAGTGTGCGTATTTCAAATCTAGCGTCGAATTAACAATACCACGTCATCTCGCCAGCCAGTTACATACACTCGCGCTTACAGGTTCGCTGCCGAACGATACTCACCGCGTGGAACTGGCGTTTTCTTCGAAGTAAGATATATCAACTTGCGCATCAACAAACCTTACTTACCCGACCTCTGACACAAGCCGACGTTCACTGCAGCGCGCAGCTAACGCCAGTGCACGGCGAGAGCTCAGAGAAGTCGACGTCGCAGCCAACGACACCACCGGTATTTCTCTGTTCATTTTATTATTTGGTATTATTACGACTACAAGGTAAGTCAGCAACAACGGCAGCGAAACTTACCATCTTATGTGTGTATCCGGCTCTTATTGAAGTGCCGTTCGCCTCAGTTTCCAAGCGGTGAAGGCCTAGCGGTGATTGTGATGCAGCCGCTGGCGGCCAGAGGGAGGTTCCGCTGATCCGCCGGCTACAAAGCGACTCGCGAATTCATCCCCTCTTTGCGGAACAGAACATATCATGCCGTTGATGAGATTTCCCTGAAGTTCGTGGCAGCCCTTAACACTTTGCAAATGGCCTGTGGCGAGTAGCAGTTCCGCTGAGTGTGCGTGCCTCTACACTGTAAACCACTTTACACCCTAAGGGGTTTCAAGCAAGCAAAACACCCTTTTGCCTAACAGAAATTTGCAAAAATTAGGGTGTAAGGATGTTTTTTCCCAAATAGCCTTTAAGAGGTGATGTTCTAACTAAAACACCCTTTAGGAGTGAAGGGTGCTATGGGTTATCGAAGCACTCATGGCCCATATCACAGCGTGCCAGATCATAACTGGGACTCGCTGATTAAAATGTCGCTGGACCTTAGGTGAGTTTAGATTAAAACATATGTATCTTTCAGGGCTATCTACACGCATGGCATCAATTCACGCCTATTCTCCTAATGTTCAGTGTTCATTTATATGGAACAGGAATATCCCCACTGGCACTGAACGGCGGCTTAAGACACTATGGCTCTATATGCCAGATGGTCAGTGTAAGGCTTTGTAGCGCTAGCGCACTGTACTACATGCGGTATTTTACAATACGCTCTGTTTGTGTGCGGTTTGGCGCGTGCGCCCACCTTCTATGCTGATATCATCTGTAATTGCTTGTTCCCTTACTGGTAGATTTTATTTTTCACGTTTTTTTTCAGTGATAAGGGTGTCTAGGCCATTGGAAAACCCCATGATAAAGGTGTTAAGCCAGTGGCAACACCCTATGGTTTGGGCGTTTTGATACGTGAAAACACCCGTTTCCTAGGGCGTAAGGGTATTAGTTATAGACACAGTAAAACTTCCTTAAGTGTGTAAACTGGTTTACTTTGTAGCCTGCTTCATGTCCTCCGTTTCGTGTCACTATGCTCGAAGCACTGCGCTCCCTATTGCAAAACCCAGCGCCACTGGGTACCAGCGTCCAGTGCCATGCCTGATTATGGGCCCAGCGTCGCGCTGGATACTGGGCCGCTGGAGCGGCGTTTTACTGGGAGGCGCTGGGTACTCAAGCGAAAAACGGCTCTACAGCGTTAAAACGGTGATGCCTACGTTCCTACATAAATATATTAGTAAAGAAAGGCTTATAGAAAGCATTAGTGCAATAAAAAAAAAGCCGTATGAAAAAAAAAAAAAGCTCTGCCACAAGGATTCGAACTCGCCACCTTTCAATCTCCAAGCGAGCACTCTACCACTGCGCCACGCTGAAACACGTCTTGATCGCTGTAAAAGGGCTAGTCAATACAGTAAGACAGCGTTTCGTTTCATAGTTTGGTGTCGCGTATTCAAGGAAGACGCGATCTTCCTTTACAAATCCCGCTTGCTTCTTTATTAGACACAAACAAAGGGTGGCCGGCAACGAATAAAATGCCCAAAATGGGAAGAGCGCTAGATTTGTTTAAGAATTGCCGTTTTCACTCCGAAAAATATCAAATGGATCGAGGAGCCCGGTACAGTTTGACGGTTGTTACTGCCGATTTTTAATAGCCGTTTCTCGCCCTTGCAAATGATAAACATGTACAGACGCTTTATGATCACTTGTTCGATAAAGACGCGCCTACATGAATTCATACTGAGTAGTTTTCTCGCGCGAGCGACGATATTACTGCGGGGCGGGCGTGTCTGTATTCTGACTTGCAGTTCTATCGATACCTACAACTATAAAACCGCTCAGCAAAAACAAATACACTTAGTTGAAAAAAGATGCCGGTGTGTTAGTTCACTAACGCGTACCAGTTGACAGGTACATGTTCTGACGTATGAGTCAGAGAAGTACCGGCGAGTGCGGCCGGCTGCTTTCGGTGAGCCTGCGTTCGTTGCTGAAAGCGCGTCGCATCGATGGTCACCGCTCCTTGTGCGGACACCGTACACAAGAAAAAATGGTTAATTTAGGTTAACGGATGTCCAGACTATACTTTACGGCAAATGTTACACGTTGGAATTGCGTGTACTTAAACCAAGAAGCGCCGGTGGCATGTAGACGGACTCGGTCGGTACGATAGGCCTAACACTCGCTGGGAGCCGCACTGGGTAGGACCGATCTCGGCGCAGATGAGTTGCGATGGTTGAAGTTTCTGCATTTTAGCCTCGAAACCTTTTTAACTGTTACCTAACGTATAGCTGAAGTAAGTGGAAGTGAAAGAACTGCCCGAGATGCGTTTCCGGTGTGGCGATATCGAACGACGGCTGTTTTTCTGCCCTCCGTTGGGAGGGGTCGCGAAGCCAGAGTTTATTTACTTCTTGCCAACTGCACGGCGATGTAACGATTTGCCCTGTATGTTCAGACCAGCGCCTCCAGACTTATAAACATCACAATATGAAGTCATTACCGCAACACATCACGGATGCAAAACTGATATATATGAGTGGCATGCACGAAATGTGTATTCATTGCTGCTACGTGCTTCGTAAGAAAAAAAAAACACGACGTTATTGGCAGTGCATGAGTAAAAAAACGCGTGGTAGAAAGTAAAATGATCAGTGCTGGCTTCTTTAGGTTATTAACATATCTGTTTTCTCCACATTCGACAGGGAAACATTAAAAGTGACCGTATGATTTCACATGTATATCATATCACGTATATCATGAAAATAGCGCGCATCTCCTCGTCTTTCTCTGCCAAGCTAGAATTTGACACATGTTTGGGACCCGTTAGGAGAGAATCTATCGGTACCATCGAATCAGACATTCGATATTCAACGATACCAAAGCATTCCGCCCCGCACGATACTGAAAGCAGCGTGCGGCACTGGCAGAACAGTGCAGGCTCCAGTATGTGCCATCGCACGCCAGTGAGAATTCCAGCGTCTCCAGCGCTTCCCAGTGAGCGCCAGCGTCACAGCGGCAAATCCAGTGCGCCTACCAGTGCGACCCAGCTCTTTCCCAGTGCTTTCAGCGGAGTCCCAGTGAATTCGAGCGTATACCAGTGTTCCCAGCGCGGTCCAGCGCCAAAAAACGTACTGGTATCACGCTGGGGTTACTGGAACGGCGCTGCTTTTTGCAATAGGGCTGACAGCACAATATGCAGCGGAAGTTTTTTCTTGGACAATAATAAACCTCAAGAATCTTTATTGTCACCATTTCACTTTCTTTTTCCCCGTTTATAAAAGACAGCTTTATAGGCGCGAAGTGCTGTGCGCAGTCTGGTCAGGTTGCTTTCCGATTAATGCAGCTTGCATCGCTTTGCACAATATTCACCATGACATATTTTGCTCTCATGACAACAGTAAAATAATTTATTGCTTAATATTATTACTATTATTATTATTATTATTATTATTATTATTATTAATATTATTCATTTATTGCATATAAGCAAGAGCATTGGAAAGAGACACCAGCGCACAAATTAACAAAGAGGCGCACCGTGAATATGTCAGAACTGTCGACTGTTCGTTTCTTTTTTCTAGAAGACCGTAAGATTACGGGGTAAACTGCAACAAAATAATTACTTTATATAATCATCTTATATAAGAATATCTTAATTGTAAATACTCATTTTAATTAAGAAAATAATCATCTTATATGCTTAGAATTCGCGGGAAATGCCGGTATACTAGAGTACCTGGAGAGCAGCCGCGGCAGATATACGCTCAGAATATTTCAAATAAGATGGCGGCAGCACGGCTTCCGGTAACCCGCGCATGCGTAGATCTCTTAGGCAGATGAGTCTCTTCTGCAGGTCAAGTACAGGACTACTATGTTGCCAAGTGTGGTGGTGCAGCGAGTGGTCATACACATTAAACAAATAATGCAACTGATGCACATTTAATGGGGTAGAAGATCTTCTTGATGAAGGAAAGGAAGTAGACCGTCCAAATAAAAGTTTCAAAGAAACGACTTTACGAGTTCCATACCGAAGCCTTCTTCACAATCGTTGCGAGCAGTGATTGCGAACGAGAGGAAAGAACAACATTGGATTATGATCAAGACTTCCGTATAGAAGCAAAAACGTCGTTTGTTTTAAACTTTAATTTGGTTGGTGCACTTCCTTTTCTTCATCATGTTTAATCTCGCCCAGACGGGTTTCCGTGGGAGTCTCGATTTGAAGACCTTCTTCTACATTTATTCTACTCAGTATTGATTTCAGTAGATTTCGCAGCATTATCCACCGAATCTGGTTTATTTCTTTCATGCGTTGAAATGAACACTCACATAGACTGACAGAAACGTCTACCGCTTTGATAAGCAGTCACTTTTGTAAATCCAGTAACTGCTATATTCAACTTTCTCGAAGGCATTGTCACATACAGGCGAATTTCCAACGCGACTGTTCCAGACATACTGTGTCCATTTGTGATCTGCAATAAAAAGGCATGTTTGATTTCCTTTGATTCTCCTCTTTTAGTGACTGTACGCTAAGTGTCACAACCTCACATTTACAGCTCTGAAGATGATCACCAGTTGCTTTATCAATATGGCATGCTTTGCGATACAAAATGTACTATGGAAATAGAAATGACGAGGTTAGAGCGGCAAAATTAACGTGAGGAATGTTGAAGCGAGTACTTGCTACGATAAAATATGCAACTGTCTTGCATTTAGCATGGCCGCGAGTGATTTATGTGAAATTGCACAAGCGACGCGCGCGAATCAGGCATGATTTCTCCTGACAATTCGATTAGCTTCAGCGAGAGGATTAAAGGAGTACTGACAACATTTTGAGGCATCCCAAAATGGGTACTTTTAGTTTCCCTAGCATGCAGTGTTAACGATATGCACACGCTGGAGCAAGACAGCACGTAAAAAATATTTTACTTGCATTTTAAAGTTTTCGTCACACACTATATATCTCCAAGCCAGCCTCATCACAATGAACATTATCACGACAAGTCAACACAGTTCACTGGGCTTGCCTACTCTGGGTTCTGCCCGCAGCCTAGATTGCAGGAATAGCTGTCGTAGCCGCTGGAAGACAATTCGTTCATTGTTGTTAATGTGTACCACGAGCGATTGGCACAGCTGCTGCTAGTACGTCGCGAGTTGTATCCCGTTGATGCCAGACTGTTTACACGCCACTGCGAAGCCGCCCCCTCGATATCGAGACCGTAAGTGCATTGTTAAGGCAGCGATATTAACAAGATACTCAATGCATTCCAAGCCCCGCGGTACTCATTTTAGGCTTCTCGGAACCAGTGTTTTATTTAGACAAATAATCTGAAACTGTTTAGAACACGTGTCAGTACTCCTTTAAGTCACTGCAACGGGCCCCAGTCTGTGTGTCCGCCTTACAGCGGCTGTCTCTTCGGCTGTCATAGCAGTAAATAAACTCTGGTTGTAATGACTTCCTTCCGAAATGCTTGACGACAAGTCACTAAATATTCAGTGCCCTCGCGCTTTCGGGAAAATAGGGGCAAGCGAAGGTTGGCGCGTGCGCGCCTACCGTACTCTTCTTTCTTTCTTTCTTTCTTTCTTTCTTTCTTTCTTTCTTTCTTTCTTTCTTTCTTTCTTTCTTTCTTTCTCTCTTTCTTTCTTTCTTTCTTTCTTTCTACCGAACTTCGAAATACTACCTCGTTGATTCTTACGGCATATGACAGTGCACACCGGCTGAAACGAGGAACACACAAACAAAAGGTTCGGCGTTCGTCGTTCCACCCGGTGTGCACTGCCATATGCCATAAGGATCAACTAACAAGCCCACAAGTACATTTTAAACAAGTTTACGCTTAGAATTGGACCTTCTTCCACGTGCTTAGCAGGGCCACAGTTCAATTCCTACAGGCAACAAAGACGTCCATTCGTTAACATCCAGGCGAGAATTAAATGTGGCAACCTGAGATGACGAGTGACCTCGATAAAAGTTAACATTGTCACGTGCGCTTATTCCTTTATGTTTGATATGGTCCGGTTTAAGCCACAAGAAGCGTTACCACTGCTTGTCGCAGGCCGCGCCACGATGTTTAGAAACTTCCCGATTCTTTCAGAATATTGTGTTACGATTACGCGCAGGAGAAGAGTAACTGAAATTACTCGAGAACTAATGCGAGCACCAGCGATAACGCTGGGAGGTTCGATAAGGCATCTGTAAAGGTCGATGCATTTCACGGACGAGCAAACTGACAACGGCTGGTGAATGTAATCGCCGTTATGAGTGTTACAGTGTGTATCGCTTGTACCTTCGCTTCTTTGTTAGGCTTATTTCAACCAGGGCTTGGCAGAGATACTCAGAGAAGTATTCGTTGAGCGAACAGGAGAAAATGCCTCAGACAGGCTGGCCGACGTTTCGATAGGGGACCTATCTTTGTCACAGGCGCCTTGTCATCCCTGACGTGTCAGTTATAAGGGGTTTGTGATGACGTCATGTCCAGCGGTGGCGCGTCTGTTGCTGTTGGTAATTGCTGCCAAGAAAACGAAAAACTAGAAAGCAGAGGAGTGTAGCCCTTGCCACATTTCAAGAAAGTTTGCAACCGCGCTCAGGTCTCCCATCTCAGAGTTAAGGGGAACTGCAAAGAAAGAAAAAGAAAGGAGAAAAAGTGGGGGGGGGGGGGTACAACAAAGCGAGAGGCCGAGTCCAGCCATGACAAAGAGCTGCAGAAGATGGTGGGGAAGGCAACTACAGACGGGGAAAAACACGGGTGGTCTACGTTTAAAGGTCAACGTGTTTCCTTTAAGTGATATTGAAAGGGGTGCCTGAAAAACTCGTGCTTAATGGGTGAAGTCATTGGCTGACATATGCACCAAGTGTCGTCGATGGCTTCAATAGTTGGGCGGCCGCCAACTAAGGAAAAAAAAGAGGGGTGGCCAGGGGGAACAATCAGAGTAAGAAACGGAGAACTTCCTGAGAAGGCGAGCGCTGTGACAATGTTGGGCAGGAGCGGTGTTAGAAGCGCGGAAAATGGAAAGGGAACCGTGATTCGAAGGCACTAGAAAATGAAAACTTCTTAAGAGTATTAAATGTAATATATATTATATACACACATATGTGCACATCTATACATGTAAGATTAGATTTAAAAAATAAATATTGATAGTGTATTATGGGAGCTGGTGGGGGTTTTATTTTGCGAATAGGCTGTTGGTTGAGGTTATTTGAAAGCTGAGCGTACTTTATGTCTCTTAATATTATTGAAATGATGCTATGGCTTTTAGTGACTCTAAATTACCACGTGCTAGATTTATTCCTGATAGGTGTAGAGATTGAAATTTGTTCATCAAATACGATTCCATGTATTTCCTCTGAACGTGGTGACCGGAAATTTGTCTGTAGAATGTAAAGTTTGGCTTGATCAAAATTGTGGTCTTGTTGTTGAAGTGCCTGGCTACTGATTTGGTAATTTGTGCTATGTATCTGTGCGGTGGCCATTCAGTCTTACATGAATTGGTTGTCCAGTTTCGCCTATGTATTGTTTTTTACAGGTGGTACATTCAATGCAGTATATCAGGTTGTTCGAGGTGCACGTGAAGTTCGATGTTACCTTGTGAATGTAATAGGATGCTGTGCTTTTTACGTTGGTGGCTGGCTGTATATGTTTGCATGGAGAATATCTGGAGCGGCCACAGTGTCCAGATGTTGGTGTAGTTCTTGTTGCGAGTTTTGCATGCAGGAGCATATCTTTAAATTTGGCGTTGCGCCTGTAGGCAACCTTAGGCGGTTAGGGGAAGATTTTTTAAAGTTTCTGGTTGGTTGTTAGAATTGGAGAGTATTTTGTCAGGATGTTGTTTATGTTCGGAAGTGCGTTTGAAAATTTTGTAGTGAGAAGAGTTGTTGTTGTGGTTTTAGGGCGTGGTTTGAGTGTCTCAGTGCGGTCTAGTTTTCACGCGTCCGTCTAAGCCTTATGAAGGAACGTGTTCGGATAGTTTCTGTTTGCTAGTGTTTCTTTTAGGGTAGTAAGTCTGTTTTAGTAAGCCTCATTTTCTACGCATATGTGACGTAACCTTGTTGCCTGGCTCCTGGAAATGCCCTGTTTACAATGTTTCGGGTGATGGCTAGTATAATCTAGGTATTGTTGCTTGTCAAATGTTTTTTTTTATACAGCGTTGTCTTTAATATGCCATTCTCAAGATATATGGTTGTGTCAAGAATGTTGATGCACTCAGCTGAGGTCTCGGACATGAACTTTATTTTTGGATGAAAGGAGTTTAGGAATGATGTAAATTTAGCTACATTGTCCCTGCCATGACCCCATATTATAAGTAAGTCATCAATATACCGAAGGTATGTGTGTATAGTCTGTCTGCGCAGCGAGACAGGAAGTCTGTTTCCAGAATTCCCATGATTTTATTTGCATAAGTGGGTGCGAATGGGGTGCCCATGCTTGTGCTTGTATTTGAAGGTAGTAATTTTCTTCAAATTTAAAAGAGTCGTGTGATAGTACTAGTTCGAGTAATGATAAATATACTTCAGTAGAATGCTGTACATTATGTTGATTTAAGGTTTGCTTTATTGAATTTAGGCCCTCTGGGATCGGAATATTCTTGTATAAAGCGCTAACGTCTAGTGTGACGAGAATGGCGTTTTGTGGTAGTGTGCCTTTGCTAATAATCTCTTCTATTATTCGCAGTAGGTGTGGGGTGTCTTGTACAAATGACGGGAATGTCTTCAGAATGTCCACGAGAGAGTGGTTATGGAATTCGGAGAGGCTCTCAGGTGGGGTGTTGTTGTTTGATACAATTGGGCGCCCTGGAATATTGGCAGTGTATAATTCGGTGGATGGTACTTTGTGAATTTTTGGAAGGAGGTAAAACCGCCCTACTGCTTTGTTGTTTGGTTTCAGAAACTTAAGTTCTGATGGACTTAATAATTCATCAGCAATGAGGGATCTAAGTGTGTCAGTGATTGTGACTGTGTATTGTTTTGTTGGATTGTTGTCTAGCTTGTGGTAGTGTTCTGGATTATTGAGTTGTCTGTAAGCCTTGTTCTTGTACTTCTGTATTGGCCAAATAACTATGTTTCCTCCCTTATCGGTTTCCTTGATGATAATGTCTTTGCGCGACTTGAGGTTAGAAATAGATAATACTAGCCATCACCCGAAACATTCTAAACAGGGCATTTTCAGGAGGCAGGCAACAAGGTTACGGCGCATATGCATAGAAAATGAGGAATACGCAAACAGACTTACTACTCTAGAAGAAACTCTAGCAAACAGAAGCCATCCAAACACGTTCCTTGATAAGGCTTACACAGACGCAATAAAACTACACCGCACTGAGACACTCAAACCACGCTCTAAAACCACAGCAACACCTCTTCTCACTTCAAAAATTTCAAACGCACTTCCGAACATAAACAACATCCTCACAAAATACTATCCAATTCTAAAAACAACCAGAAACTTTAAAAAAAAATTCACTAACCGTATAAGGTTGCCTACAGACGCATCGCCAATTTTAAAGATAAGCTCGTGCATGCAAAACTCTCAACAAGAACTACACCAACATCTGGACCCTGTGGGCGCTCCAGATATTCTACACGCAGACCTATACAGCCAGCCACCAACGTAAAAAGCACAGCATCCGATTACATTCACAAGGTAACATCGAACTTCACGTGCACCTCAAACAACCTGATCTACTGCATTGAATGTACCACCTGTAAAAAACAATACATAGACGAAACTGGACAACCAATTCATGTAAGACTGAACGGCCACCGCGCAGACACAAAGCTCAACTTACCAAAAGCAGTGGCCAGCCCCTTCAATCAACAAGGCCACAATTTTGATCAGGCCAAACTTTACATTCTACAAACAAATTTCCGGTCACCACGTGAGAGGAAATACACGGAATCGTATTTGATACACAAATTTCAATCCGTACACCCATCAGGAATAAAATCTAGCACGTGGTAATTTGGAATCACTAAAAGCCATAGCATGATTTCTATAATATTAAGAGACATAAAAGTACGCTCAGGTTTCAAATACCCTTAACGAACAGCCTATTCGCCAAATAAAATCCCAAACCAGCTCCCATAATACAATATTCTTTTTTAAAATCTCCTAATCTTACATGTATAGATGTGCACATGTGTGTGTATACATATATTATATTTCGCATATAATCCCCTAAGTAGTTTTCATTTCCTAGTGCCTTCGAACCACGGTTCCCTTTCCCCTTTCCGCGCTTCTAACACCGCTCCTGCCCAGCATTGTCACAGCCCTCGCCTTCTCCGGAAGTTCTCCGTTTCTCATTCCGATTGTTCCTCCCGGCCGCCCCTCTTTTTTTTTCTTAGATGACGGCCGCCCAATTTTTGAAGCCATCGACGACACTTGATGCATATGTCAGCCAATCACTTCACCCATTAAGCACGAGTTTTTCAGGCACCCCTTTCAATATCACTTAAAGTAGGCACGTGGACCTTTTAATGTACGCCGCCTGGTTTTTCCCCGTCTGTAGTTGCCTTCCCCACCATCTTCTGCACCTCTCTGTGATGGCTGGACTCACCCTCTCGCTTTGTTGTACCCCCCCTCCCCCACTTTTTTCCTTTCTTTTTCTTTCTTTTCAGCTCCCTTTAACTCTGAGATGGAAGACCTGAGCGCGGTTGCAAACTTTCTTGAAATGTGGCAAGGGCTACACTCCTCTGCTGTCTAGTTTTTCGCTTTCCAGGCAGCAATCACCAACAGCAACAGACGCACCACCGCTGGACATGACGTTACCACGAACCCCTTAAAACTAACACGTCAGGGAGGACAAGGCGCCTTTGACAAAGATAGGTCCCCTATCGAAATGTCGGCCAGCCTGTGTGAGGTATTTTCTCCTGTTCGCTCAACGTCTCCGTGTATCCATCTGTCGGCTCCCTTCTTGACTTTAGAAAAGTATTGTGGGATACGGATATCGAAATATACATGTGTGGGAAGCCTAAAATACAGATAGTGGGATACATTTGCCTCGGAGTGGACGGTATACGTCGGCGATACATTTGCAACACGACGAAGAAAATATCCCTGAATACAGATGGAATAATACAGGCACCGAAATATTTCTTTGTTTCGAGGATGTTGATGCTCTGCGCAGACATTGCTATGTGCCACTTAATATTGTAAGTATTGTGAACACCAGTTTAGAACTGGAATACATATATTTCACAGACAAAAAATTGGCAGATCCCATTCATTCTGAGAGTCAATGTGATACGAAGCAATAGGCGAGTAGTAGCCTATTCGCAATGCCCACGAACTATAGGTGGCGCGCCGTGCTTTTCAAGATGGCGCCGGGAGGAGGGTCAACCCGTTTGTTAGCATAGGAACAGATAGTACGTGCGGACGTACGGCCCGTGCCACTTTCACCGGATAAAGTCATGAGCCGCGCTGAATTGGATATGAGACTAAAATACTTTCCCAAACCATGGAAAGTGCAAAGTACTCGCCACCTAATTATTTGCTGCGGTGTGAAAAGTTATATTTCAGCTCCGTTACCGTGCATAACGATGTTTTGCGAAATCCTGTGCGTGCTACATAAAACTGCATGAACTAAAATTGACGTATGAGCTGAACGGCACTGCGAGGTAGTACGTACCGAGCCTGCCTGACGGATTTGCCGCAGTAGTAGGCCGCCAGCGAGTAGCGTCATCGCTGCTGCACGGGACCGCACGTTTAACGTGGTGATGGTTTGCAAACATAATACGCCGTCGTCATTACTTGCGCAGTCGGGAACGCGGTATTACGTCTTCAACGAAACACGAGCATTTAACATCCCATTCAGTAGCGCTTGTGTCACAGCCATGCTGAGACTCTAGCCGCGTGCAATTCACTTCACTCGCATGTTGCAGATTCGATCAGCACGATCCAAACATGAATATCGAAAAGAATGCACACGTATGCTTTTCGCAACGGCGAAGAAGTTAGCCGAGAGGCGTGGATTGTGGCCGTGACTGCACGTTCCATCGCTCTAACCATTTCGCTTCGCTGGTCGAGCTCGAGCGTGTTTGCGATGCGGCGCTCCCTAATATCTACAATAATTGTGATACATGCAATGCACAAGAGGAACTATGCTTTTATTGTGATCTCGCTCAAGGATATTATACGTTAAATACAATCAAAGTGACTTACAAGCGTGAAAGATCAACGCACGAGGGGACGTGAAGTGCAACTCGCTCCTCGTGAGTTCAGCTGATCGTTCATCGTCGCTGTCACAGCTGTCACTCTCGGTGCCTTCACAGTCGTCTACGTCCAGTGAAAAATCCTAGTCGTCAAGATGGTTTCTTTCAACATCACTGGTGAAAGCAATCCGAAGAAATTCCTTCGCCGAACGACTTCGACTACTCCGCGTCAACACGTTTACAATTAGAGAGACGTCTGCGGCGTCTGGGCGCGAAGAACATTACCCTTTACCCTCGGATCGGTCAACGAGCAAATCGCTTGCAGTGTGCTGCCACCTATCAACAAACGTACAAAAACAAGCGGCGCAGCGCTGGCTGTGAAACCAACACCAACAAACTGGCGAAGGACGGTGTGGAAAGCGTTCGCTTCACGAAAGGCGTGGGGGAGCAGACGCGTCCTCGAATGATTGAAACGTCGCTCGCACGATTAGTAACAGCGCTTTGCTGACAAAAGGATAGAGGCCCTATTTTAATGTATCGACAACTTGAGATCGCCGAGTTTTACAAGAGCACATAGCGAGCGAGCGCGACCTCCCGCGTACAGTGTTATGGGATTCATGCTCTACAAGAAACACTGACCAATGCTATATACAAGTAAAATAGGGTGAGCTTCAACTGAATATGTCAGACGATAACATTTAACTAACCTACGTGGCTACAGAAAGCCTCGCGAAGCTGATAGTATGCGTACGCTGTGGGCTAGCATTGAAAGCGCGAGTTGCCACGTATTTTCACGAAAACTTCGAGTCTCGCAAGAACGAATAAGATTTCTCATGTCACGGAGGGCCCGGTTTGTTCACTGATGCAGGGAACATGCAAAGTCGTAGTGTTCCTTCCTTGCCAATGCGTTAACACTGAGGTTAGCACAGCCGAACAAGGGACCGACTGCGTAGTGCTGCCATTTTATCGTCTACTAACCCTCCTCGAGAGGACGCTCCTGAATTCCGCTTGGCGGCGCGACAGTCTATGGGCATTGCGAATACCGCATTTTTATTGCTTTCAGTCGAGCGAAGGCAGTTGGGCCAACTCCTTCGTTCCTTTAGAGTAGATATGGGTATATCGCGGTCAGGCCCGTAGCGAGGAATTTTTTCCAGAGGGGGCAAGGGGTCAGTTGCTAAAGTAACTATTTGAAGAAAGCACCTATTTTGAGAAAAGTAGCTACATGAGGAAGCAACAGTTTAGGGGGGAAAGGAGCTAGCCCACCTCCCCCCCTCCTCCCGGCTACGGGTATTATTCGTGGGCTTACCAGGCACCTTGACTACACTGACGCCCAAAGGGTATCCATCGTCCGAAGTAACGTTGGCACTCACGTTAGTGCACAGATGTCAGTTTTATCGAAATGAACTGCACGCTACTGTGCCATGATGTGTATATCATAAGAAGCGGTTTTCGCTGCATGGCTACGATTTGAGCAATAGTCGGCCTCAGCTTGCCCGGTCATAGGAGTTAATATGTAGTGTTCATTACATTCTTATAAAAGCCGATAGCGAACACTGCAACCACAGTCGACGTTGTCGCGAAATGACGCCATTATAGGTTCGTTTCCGTCAGCACTATCAAGCACCGGCGTAGATCTGCGGCAGAATAATTGAGTGCCATGAGGAATGCCTGGGTTCGACCCTGGCCCTACCGTGATCTTCAATATTTCTTTTGGTCCGACTTTTCCTTCATTGAAAACGTTGCCGACGCCTCCTACGCATTTTCTGCGTCACAAGCTCCATAACGCGACGGCGTAAAGGTTTTTGAAAATCTGTTATCGTCGTTCCTGGGTTGATACAACCTGAGTCACCTGTGGCTCGCACTCGCATTCCTTGGGCCAAGGTACACGAGTATTTGCCAGACGTGACTCAAGGAAAGAAATTCATGACGTGCGCGATCAGTATCTCAGGTTAATGATGTGTTCATTCACCTGCTCATCGTGCTCGTCATACATTAATGCTCTCCCATGCCGATTTTGGTGTGTGTCAAGTATAGGAGACGTCCACGAGAGCAGCCAGACATAGATAGATAGATAGATAGATAGATAGATAGATAGATAGATAGATAGATAGATAGATAGATAGATAGATAGATAGATAGATAGATAGATAGATAGATAGATAGATAGATAGATAGATAGATTACAAGAAAAAGTATGCGTGACTCTTTTCGGAGAGTTCTGACTTGCCACGTATACGACTCCCTTTGAAAAGATACGTGGGTGGGTTGGTGGGTCAGAGTAGGCGCGCTCTAGGCGAGTACCTTGACCGTCTTAGGAACAGTGAAAGGACTCTTATCTGAAGGATCACAATACCACTCCTGAGGGATTCAAAAGACTTGCCGGAACACACCTTGGTCAAATGACACACAACGAAGCGTCAAGTTACTCTAGAACTATTTTAGGTTAATTCGGTTACTTAGGCTGCTCATGCACTAATTTCGCGTGATTACTGTTGGAAATAGTGAAGTAATAAATTCAAGGGCATCCAATAATACTTACTCTCGGTCCCGGTGACTGCAAAGGAAGAATAGTTAAATTTTAGTATTATTTTATTAAAGCTTACTAAAATAACACAAGTATTCTAGAATTAGCGAAAAGATGGTTTGCGATTTTTAATGAAGCAGTTTAGATATTCCTCGTTGACATGCTTCTAGGAGTACAGCAAACTAAAACATGCGACTGTGATGTGCACAGTGTCATTTGCTGAGAAATGAACTGTAGAAATCCGCATCATGTTTCCGTATTTATTCCTTATGATTATCAAAAAATGAAAACGTGGTGACGCCTGGTGGCATCAGACTTGTGACTTGCTCTGTTGTCGCACCTATTCAGCGTGAGCAGCCATGGAAAATGGTATCTGAAAAGGAGAACGTGAATCAAGATGAGAAAAGAGAATTGTAGTAAGTTTTCAAAACGCTACCCAATAAGTGGTTTACACAGACATAATGAAGGCTCACATCAAAGCAACAAATTCAAACAGCCATAGTAAGGAACTAAGTTTTTCGCAGTTATCGTGCAAAACACAACTTTCAAAAAGTAGCTGTTTCGCAACATGTCACTTGGCAACCAACTTGCACCACAAGATCATGTCAGCCTCTTTTATACAACAAACGAAATTGCTTAAAGCTCCTTTGCACGGGTGCCACTCACCTCTTTTCCTACGTCGACTTGTCCAATGAAAGAAAATATAGGACCGAGTGCCTCGTTGCCAGGGCGAGCAGCGCTGATGACTTTTCCAACACGAGTGGCGAGGCGCCAGACCACAGTGGCACCTTAGTTCCTACGAGTGTGGCTCTCAACTGCAGTGAAGAGGTGGGAGAAGCCATCCGGAATTCTGGGAATAACCAACACACGCAGACTGTTTATTTGGATTGAAAACCACAATTTGCGCAATGCAGCATGACTATACACACATAAGATACGAGTGTGTCACTTTAAATAGTTTCGCAACGAAAACAAATGTTCAAGTAAAAAAAGCGGGAACCTGGTTTCGCAATAGGCACAGGCTATGTACGAATGAAAGCACCTCTTTTTTGAAAAAGCGCTTCGAATTTCGCTCCTCGAATAAGCCGGCGTTTCGCGAGCATATTCCCACACCCAAGCGCATGCTCCGCCAGTCAGGGGCACGCGATGAGCAGTTCCTGACCGCCGGTTTTACAAATGTGTCCAACCCTTAAATACTCAGAAAAAATCACAGCATATCCACGGGGTGAAAGATGATGAGTGGGGCGAAGCTCCGGAGGGAATCATTGGTAAACCGTGAAACTCTTCCGTGAAATTCGCCCAGTACATCATATAAAGAGTGTGAAACACCGTGTATATATTAAACATCAAACTTTTATTGTACTGTTGGTTTACGTGGTCCCTTCATTATCACCGCGTTGTGAGCGGTGAAATTCAGGGAAAGTGTCCGCTCCCGAGCGAAAGAGAAAGCGCGCCAAGAGCGACCGCGTTCCCCGCTCGCCCTGTGAGAATTAACGGCAAGGCTAGAGGGAAGACACGGCGCGCATAGCGTTCCTCTTCGCGTTCTACGATGCGAGGTCGGTGTGTTTAGAAAAAGTTTAGTTCATCGTAGGACGCTACGAACATTTAGAAACAGTGTCCGTACAACGAGAACATTAACATACACGTAGCATGCCCAACGAAAGCCAACGGAATGCGATCGTGCAAGTGCTCCGGCTTAGCATCGCCTCATGGTCCCATTTAGCCAAACATCTTGCTCAAAGTGTGCTTTGCGTTTTTCGTAGAATTAATTTCTTTATCATGTACATTAGACGAAAAGTTGAAAGCTCACTAGAGTATATCACCCGCAATGTATGTCTTTTAGTGTGATTAAATGAAGGAACACTACGACGTCTTTTAAATTAAGATATCTAATGAATTGCTCATCTAGGGAGCAATTCATTAAACTAGAGCTGGCTACATACTACTACTACTGCTACTACAGAGGAGTGAACGACCCTCACCCTAAGGAGCTTCGCCGCTAAAAAGCGACACCCAGCGCTCGCGGACGCCGTCTACGTTGGCAACAGACATGTCATATGCTGGAATTACTGCACGTATCTCCGACAGTCGCGTAAACTCATTCGATTTTTTTTTAACACCGAACATCACCGCAGATGCAGGCGAACCACGAAAACAGCAAACATAGATGAGGGGAAAAGAGTTCACGGCGGCGGCCCCAACAACGCGCTCCGTCGAAAGTCTAGAGCGTTTCACCTTGCTGGAAGGCGTGTTTAATTTAAGTGACTACCGCATACGTGCTGGAAACATCATACTACATCATCATCATCATCAGCCTGTCTACGCCCACTGCAGGGCAAAGGCCTCTGCCATGTTCCGCCAATCAACCCGGTCCTGTGCTTTCTGCTGCCACGTAATACCTGCAAACTTCTTAATCTCATCTACCCACCTAATTTTCTGTCTCCCCCTCACGCGTTTGCCATCTCTTGGAATCCAGTCAGTTACCCTTAATGACCACCGGTTATCCTGCCGACGTGCTACGTGCCCGGCCCATATCCATTTCTTCTTCTTGATTTCAACTATGATGTCCTTAACCCCCGTTTGTTCCCTGACCCACTCTGCTCTCTTCCTGTCTCTTAAGGTTACACCTATCATTTTCCTTTCCATCGCTCGCTGCGTCGTCCTCAATTTAAGTTGAACCCTCTTTGTAAGTCTCCAGGTTTCTGCTCCGTAGGTAAGTACCGGTAAGATGCAGCTGTTATATACCTTCCTCTTGAGGGATAGTGGTAGATTACCATTCATGATTTGATAATGCTTGCCGAATGAGCCCCAACCCATCCTTATTCTTCTAGTTATTTCACTCTCGTGGTGCGGCTCCGCGGTTACTACCTGTCCTAAGTAGACGTACTCCTTTACAACTTCCTGTGTCTCGCCGTCTATCGCAAAGCGCTGTTCTCTGCCAAGATTGTTCCACATTACTTTAGTTTTATGCATATTAATTTTCAGACCTACTCTTCTACTTTCCGTATCCAGTTCAGTTATCATGAGCGGTAATTCGTCTCCCGCGTTACTCATCAATGCAATGTCATCAGCGAATCGCAGGTTACTGAGATACTCTCCATTAACTCTTATCCTAATTCTTCCCAATCTAGGGCCCTGAAAACCTCCTGTAAACACGTGGTGAATAGCATTGGAGAGATCGTGTCTCCCTGCCGTACGCCCTTCTTTATTGGGATTCTGTCGCTTTCTTTATGGAGGACTATAGTGGCTGTGGATCCGCTGTAGATTTCTTCCATTATGTTTATATAGGCTTCGTCGATGCCTTGATTCCGCAGTGCCTGCATGACTGCTGATGTCTCCACCGAATCAAATGCCTTCTCGTAATCTATGAAGGCTATGTATAAGGGTTGGTTGTATTCCGCGCATTTCTCTATCACCTGATTGATAGTATGAATATGGTCTATTGTTGAGAATCCTGTACGAAATCCTGCCTGGTCCCTTGGTTGATTGAACTCTAATGTCGTATTAATTCTGTTAGCAATTACTTTTGTAAATAGCTTGTAGACAACGGACAGTAAGCTTATGGGCCTTCTGCTTCTCAAACCACCGTGTTGAAGCCAAAGAAAACCATTTTAGGGCCTCCAAGCGTTCTGTACAACGACTTTCTTTTAGATGCGAAGCATCTTTTGCTCGGGGCTGTGTCCGGTAGCGTCCGCGCTTCACTGCGCTTGCGCGTCCCCTCCCCGTCTATCTTCTACGCCCTCCCCCTTCTCGCGCCCCTCATTCTCTCCTGTGCAACGCCGCAATGAGCGCCAGCGCATGTGCGTCCCCTCCCCCTCTCTCCTACGCTCCTCCTCTCGCGCGCCTCATCCTCTCCTGCGACGAGTAGGCAGCAGCAATGCCTCCGGCGTCTTGACGTGGCACGAGCGGCCGATGGCCGCCTCTGCTTCTGTGGCTCTAGACGCGGGGTGCTCGTGCTCTACTTCCCTCGCTGAAGAAGCCCACGACGACACCAATGACATGGACTGCAGAGAGGCAGACGCACATAATCTTGTGACTTCGCGGGAGTCGCGTACCTCGGACACCGGCAGTTCCACGCAGCGGGAGCTGGATGGAGACTAGAAGACAGTGCTGATTCTACACCAGAAGATGGCACAGGCTCGAGAACGCAAGAAAAAAAATTACACCATCTCCCGCTCAAGCCAACCATCTCCCCACTGCTTCGCATCCACACATGGTTCCCTTTAGCCGGAGATGGTGTAATTTTTTTCACGTTTCCACGCGCGGAAGCACACTGTACACTCAGTATCGATGGAAATCTTATCATGACGAACACTAATGCGCATCTCAAAACGACATCGTGCACCTTTAGCAGTGAAGACACAATGGGCGGTCAGCAACCAATAGCCCTTGATAAATGATTGCACGGGAGCTTGTAGAACCACGCGTTTACGGATCTCATCTTGGTCACTGAAGTTTTAGGTTGCACATTCGCAACCGCTCCGCGGACGCAGGCTGCTTGCTGTTGGAGATGGCAGGCAGCCTAATTCTGCAGAGCTGCTGTAGACGCCCAGCTAAAGCTGTACAATTACTACCTACGGAAGCAGTACACTCACCGTTTACAGGCCCAGGTTGTCCGTCCCGCATCTTCATGAATATGGCGCCCTCCAAGCGTCACTTCGAGCACGGCGCCTCCGCGTACATTATGGCGTGACCGCAACCGGAGATACGCATGTTCTCGGGAACACAAAACTACAAGACACGCATCCCACGCAGCTAACGCAATATATTCAAAGAGACAGAAGATACCGAGGGAGGACGCGTACGCGCCGCGCCACCGTGCGGGGCGCCCGCTTCTGTGGGCGAGTCGCGGCGCCAAAACGGTTTCGAGTGGCAACTACGCGATGTGCTTGGCGTATACGGCGGCTTGTTCAGCTCGGAAGCCAATTGAAAGGCGCTTCACGAGAGTCGAGTAACATTTGCAGAAATGTTAACTATCTTTTAACACGAAAGTGTTTTATGCCGGGATCCACCAAGACTTTCCTGACGCATTTCCGTGACGGAAACACGTCAGGAAAATGTCACGCCATCAGATGGGAATAGAAAAAAACTACAAGAAAAAGTTTCGTTGTAGGAGTCGGACACATGACCTCTCGGCCCACGACGATGGCTGGCGGGCGTGTAGCCCACTGAGCTACCGCAAAACGCATAACGGAGGCTACATGAAGCGCATTTTATATTTCACACATTCCTCTCCCCGTGCTCTTGGATGGGTGTACGGATGCTATTTCCACTGGATGCGTTTCCACTGTAAGTGTAATTTCATCAAAGATTTAACACACCGCGATGTGGTGACTTTAGCCCAAGCCGAGCCCATAGCATCCATCCATATCGAAAAATAGCTTTCCGACGCTCACCTGGCTGTCGCACCGCGTTCGTCGCTCGCCCTGTGAAAAATATCGGCCAGGCTAGACGGAGGACACGGCGCGCGTAGCATTTCTCTTCGCGTTTTACGACGCTTTCAAAGAGTGCATATCGAGTATCACTGTTTATTACGTGCTTGTTGACGCCACCTTTGCGCGGGATGCACCATGCGGTGTCCACGTATATGTTAAGAACGTCAGCTACCGCAAGGGTTAAATCATGGTCATGGGCGTTAGTCGTCGGTACGGAGACGTGCGACTAGGCGTCCACGTGGGTGCGTACATATCAAGCGGTGCTATATCTGCGAAGAAACAGTAGACATTGTACAAGCTCTCATATACCAATGCACTATAAAGAAACAACTACTTCTGTGACGACAAGTTTCACTTTCGTGTTATAGGTATTCCTATCAGAGAGGGATCAGCCATCTTTTTTTTCTACTTATACCTTCCAAAATGAGTCAAAACGGTCAACCGAAGAAAGTCGCGGTGCCATGACCCTCTTTAAAATCTTTTTTTTAATACGATCGTGTTTTATGGCGGGGTCCACTAAGTACTTCCGTTACCGGATATGACGTTCATAAAATGGACGCCAACAGGTGAGAAAGAAAAAAAACCAAGAAAAAGATCCGCCGATGGGAATCGAACCCACGACGTTGCTGCCGCGACGGTAAGCACCCGACGCGAAACTAACTAAGCCCCCTGGCAGATAGATGCTGGACACTTCACGAACGTGCCTTAAATCTTTCGCACATTCTCTCTCGCACGGCGCGCTCTGTTGGCGGTGTAGGTAGGCGGGGAGGAGCGGCGCGGTGCTGGCATCTGTGAAATGCGAAAAGAAGTAATGCGTCATGATCGACACTTAAAGCGCTTACTCCGAGATTGCGCGCGATATCGGAGGTCATGTTTAAAGCGTCTCGATACCAGAGGGGACACTGGCCGCGCTGGCGTCGCCGAGGCACCCTACACGCAGTTACGTTCTTTGCCTTTCGCTTCGTGTCAGCGTGCGCCGGCTCATCGGAGGAGTGCAGCTTCCACATGCACCAACGATATTTCTCCGCCGCCGACTACTTCGATTGCGAGAGCACCGACTAACAAAACTGCTGCAATATGCGTTGCAGAAAGGACGCGATTTCGACGGGCGAATGTCGTGCCTTGATGGAGCGAGACAGAGGCCAGCGGGACGCATGCGTTTGCGGCTCAAGCTAAAAACCTTTACGAACTAGGCGTCAACATGGGTGCATCCACGCCAATCGGTGCTATAGCTGCCAAACGCGAATAGACATTGTATAAGCTCACATATACCACTACACGATAAGCACGAGTTCTGCGTAGACACGTTTGACTTTCGTGTTATACCGAGTCCTATGACGGAGGGATCAGCCATGTTTTTTTGCTTACAATGTAAATACGTAGATAGTAACGGTCTAAGTGCCTTTAGTTGAACACGAAATGCTTCGCATTTAAAGGGGCCTCCAACACGTTTTTGAAGCGCCTACATCGCTGCCGACCGCATCAACGCGTAGTGGCGCTCGCCGGAACTATTGAGGGTGGAAATGACGAAGATGAGTGCTGGCCTATGATTGGATAAATGTAATGTTAGAAGTAATAACGGCGTTGCATCACAAAAGGCGTTATTATTGGGTTTAGTTTTTCTTTAGCATGCTTTTTTCACTTAACACCAACTAGACCAACGATCTTAGACTTTTGCAGCTGTAAAACTGCAGTGCCCGGCAAAGAATGCGCCGAACGCCACGGCTATACCACGGCGCTGGAGGAAACGCGCTGGGGACGCTCCAGGCGCCGTTGTTTGAAGAAACTGAAGGGAAAAAATTGGCCGCGTATCTGCGTGCTTCGCTGCAAATGTCGTGTAAAGACGATAGAAGAGGCGCTGTGTGAGATATGGACGCCATCTGGCAATACGTCGGGAAACATGAGTGCTGTGTTGCGTGCTGGTAGTCCCGGCGCAGCAGCAGGCGAAGACCTGCGGTGACCAACGCGACCGGCGGGGACGCCAGCCAGGCCGAAAACGCGGTTTGTCGCGAAGCGCTGAAGCAGAGAAACGTCCGCACTCAACGAGTACTCTCCACACACTTTTATTTACACGTCACCTGGGTAAAACAGGAACGCCAGAGCGGCGCCCACAACCGGCAGGCTGAAGGCCGCCCACAACGCTGCTTTTTCATTTTTTAACTATTTTTTTTCACCTTCTTGGCCTTCTCAAAACTAAAGTTTTTCAACACCAACCCATGGCATTCGTACAGTGCAATACAGAACCGAAACCGAAACACAACAATGAGCTCGTGCGAAGGGAACGGAGGAAGGCAAATTTCAGCGCAGTCGCATTTTCAGCTTTGTTGAAACAGCGCTCACTAGACGACGACGAAGTAAAAGAAGGCACAGGACAGGCACCACATTGTTTGCACCACATTGTTTGTTACTATCGCAACGGCGTCATCATTACGTTGGAAAGAACGGGCAACATTGTATGCAATCTTCCCGTACGTAGGTTCTTTCAGTTAATTTCACTGGGGCGCCATCAGACGTCACAGGGTAAGTGAAACGTGGTCAGGTGACCCTGCGAAAATCGAGCTGAGGGTAGGCCTCCATTTTATTGTATTTTCAGTCTTCTAGGCTGAATAACTTCGGACTGCGTGCACCTATCGCTGCCGTTCTTGCTGCACTAATCTCTTCAGCCTTCAGTCTACGTAACCCGAAAGTAAAAAATGTAAAAGAATGAGGTCTGGAAAAGTGTTAGAGGGTCCCTTTAATATCTCTTTTGCTGAGAAGGTTTTCTAGCGTCGGCTAGCGACAGCATCGGCTCGGCTTGAGAGGGAACGATTTTAGTCGCAGAGGCCGGAAATGGTGTCTCCGTGATGCTAGTGTGACTGGCGTCGGGCGCTTTACCGCATGGGCCATTTTGCGAATAGTAGAAACCCTTCACCGCATTCTTTTTTTACCCATTCTGAGCCGAGTGCGTTCCTCGGCTCAGAATAAAACAGTTTTCCTTTCGCCTTGGAAACACGTTAGCTGATTTTGTTTTAAAAAATAAAAATAACACAACGAGATACCCGGGTCTTGCACAACATCGCGATATAATGAACACATATAAAAAGATTTCACCGTTATGTTACAAATACATTGTTAAAATGTACCGCAATACTGAATTGCAGATACTCAAAAATACCTCTGAGATATTATCGATATTGCCTTGCGCTGACGACGTCCAAAAACAGTTTCATATTTAGCTGTCCGACTGCCAGTTTTACAGCGAAAGCTGATGTGGAATCGCAACAAGAGCCTCTTTCGGTATCGTATATTCGTCCGCCGGAGCCGCTGCCGGTGTCCGTAAACACGTGACCACCCTTTGGGAGCAAAAGTACCGCGGCCCGTATGGTACATCGTGTCCATTTTGCGACGCCCTAATCCGGTATGTAACTGTGACACACTTATTGTGGACTTGCAAGGATCTACATTTAAGCCGTCGTCGCATACGTGCAACAGGCCTCAGGCCTGGCCGCCCACCCGACCTTCACCGCTCGATTAGTGGACCTCACCACCGCTCATTACTGGACTTCATACACGAAGCAAATGTGTATGTGTATTTCTGAATCAGTAACTATTATGCCTAAGAGCAGACTTTCGAAAATAAAAAAAGTAAACACTATCGCATGAAATTAGAAAAATTTAATCAGAAAAACAATTGGGGGACGCCTAAGCTTCGCCTTTAAAGATGAACGTGATAGCGATATCCTGCTCCCAGTGTGTACTTCGACCACTACGTGTGTGTAACAGAATGCGCGCACTGAGGTGTGTGCCTTATGTAATGGGTAGCATGCTTTAATCCAGGAGCAATTATGCGCGACAAACTTTTTCGAAGTGGCGATACACCCACCACGTGGTCTTAAAGGAATACTCGCAGCAATGTGTGTACCTTTTGTAATGGGTGGCTGGCTTTAAACCACCAATTAAATGTCATTATGATATTGACATGTTGCGACGCCCGATGGCAATGAATGCTTGTACCACGAAATGTTACTGCGATACTAAATCTCGTACTGTGACACCCGTATACAGGACGCGTATGTTTGTGAAGCATGAAAGTTACCTCCAGTGCAGTCCCAAACAGAGGCCTGGTTGTGTGGTAGAACATCTGCTAGCCACTGCATGGGTTCGATTCTCACTCGGACCCAACATTTTTATTATTTATTTTATTTGCAGCTTTCTCGATTTTTCGGTCACGGAGAAGATGATGATTTTTCGCTCACAACCAACGACACCTACACCGATCCCGGAATTTCTGCTAATCGAGTTCTTTGAAAACACCACTCCTTTTGCAGCAGAGTAATATAGAAAAGGCGAAAAGGTGGTCTCTGGTTTTCAGTTAAGCAGCTGAGGTGTCCCTCCTTTACATGCTTGTATGAGTATAGCCAACTCAAATGTGTGACTGTGACGGGCATAGTGTCAATGGCGCAGAATCAACTGCAGAAATGCACACCATGTTTCCATATTTATTCTTTGTGATTATAAATAAATCGAAAAGTGGTGACGGCTGGAGGCATCCGACTTGTGACTTGCAATGGTGTCGCTCCTGTTCATCATGAGCAGCCATGAAAATTGGTGCCTGAAAAGCAGAATGTGATAAAATGATGAGAAAACGGA
The DNA here is from genome assembly GCF_013339695.2 of Rhipicephalus sanguineus. NCBI lineage: Eukaryota > Metazoa > Arthropoda > Arachnida > Ixodida > Ixodidae > Rhipicephalus > Rhipicephalus sanguineus. The sequence goes on along the minus strand of NC_051184.2, from coordinate 88,105,334 downwards.
ATTGTAGTGAGAGTTTGCAAAACCCACACAATTGGTGATTTACACACACATAATCAAGGCTCACAACAAATGCAAACAGGCATGGTAAGGAACGAAGTTTTTCGCCGTTATGGTGCAAAACACAACTTGCGAAAGTAGATCTTTTTTAACATGTCACTTGCTAACTAACTTGCACCTGAAGATGATGTGAGCCTCTTTTATAGACAAATGAAATTGGTTAAAGGGCCCCTGACAGCCGATTTTTAGTTTGTGACATTTGTGTTGCAATAAGTAGGTCTATGTCTTGTAATCACGGAATGACACCGCAAATGCTCCTACGTGATGTCTAATTAATCCTAGCAGCGTTAAATATGGTCATTTTTAGTGTAGGTTCAAAACGCGCGCAGAAAGAGGATAAAAAACGAGCGCCGCGCCGCGGCGGTAGCGGCTCAGGGCACGCGTGATGACGTACGCTCAGTATTGGGTGACGTCAGCCACACGCTTCTTGAGCTGCTAGTTGGAGAAGTTCGTCTGCTCGTCGAGCACGTGGTATACGATGTCTTCGCTGTCAGACGCAGATTCGTGGCCCTACTCATCGTCTAACGAGTCCGACGACGGTTCGCAAGTGGCGGATGCTGAGGTTGCGATTGTTTTGAACGGAGGAGCCTGGCAATGCAGCGGCTAAAACCGAACGCGTCTTCTCTCTGCAAGGATCACGGCTGCACTTTTTTCTAGCACTCCGATACGTTCGCCTATAGTGGACTCACTATGCGTTGCTCTTTTTGTTGCCACCCGGCAGATTATTTTTATTTTTTTACAAGCGTCTAGTGCTGACAGCACTGCTTGGCGCCGCCGTTGAAGAACGGCGAGACGCCGTGAGCTGGTGTATCTCTGGCGTCTGAAATATGGTAGCTGCGCCTTAGTCGAAGCAGCTGTAGTGAAATATAAAGAAAAACATAAGAGTATGACAATAAATTATAACGATTCCAGTTCACTACAGACGCCGCTTAGACACCGCTGTTGTACGTCCTCACCCGAAAGCGCTTTAATTTTTCTTTCTTCTAAAGCGTTGACCTGCAAAGAATAAGGACAAAAATTATCATTCCCAGCGTATGGTCCACTGTTCGATCTCACGCACTCGCCACGTGCAAGTTGCTTAAAATTAGAATGAAATTATTCTCAATCGCGGGTACAATTACGTGTGTAAGTTGTTTCAACCTCCTGAAACAGCCGAAAACAATATTCATTGGAAGTTAGTCGAAGCGACCGGCATACACGTTCTCTGTTAAACGCGTTACACAGTTTTATTTGGGCATCCGCAGCAGCTCTGCGGACCCAGCCTGCCAACCATTCCAAATGACAGGCTGCGTCAACATATATGTAGTAGGCGCTAAACTGAAACTGACTATTAATGCACGGCACCGCTACAACGACGCGGAACGTGGAGAAATGCACACAAGAAACGCGCGCAAGCGCTACAGCAGAAGGGGCGGTGCGACTAGAAAAAGTTGCACTGGCGCCACCTGGAGTTTTATTCGCCAAGAGGAACGCCTGCATCCTCCCGTTCGCGCCACTAGGAAGTTGGTTCTAGTTCACTATAACCACAGTGCACCGCGCGCATTTCTGTCTGTGACGTCGACAATACTTGCTTTACCTCTGCAACGTCACAAGGGGCCTACGTCTACGTCATACTAGTGGTTATGTCGATAGGAGTTCAATGTTCAGATGAGCTCTCAGGCTTACTTTGAAACCAAATTAAAATATCTTAAAGGCAACGCTCGTCACTCACAATCGGTCAGAAGTGCCCGCATGCAGGACTGAAACAACACAAGCATCTCGCGTTTCCAGATTCGGTGTCAGGGGTCCTTTAAGGCTCCATTGCGTGGGTTTCATTCACCTCTTCTCCTACGTCGCCTTTTCAACCAAAGAAAATGTAGGACCGACTACCTCGCTGACAGGGCGAACGCCGCTGTTGATTTTCCCATCATGAGTGATGAAGCGCCGTACCATAGCGACCTCTTCCTTTCCCCGTATGTGGCTGTCGACTGGAGTGAAGAGGCGGGAGAGGCGATCCGGGGTTCTGGGAATAACGAACAGACATACACTGATTACTACTATTTAAAACCATCCTTTGTTCAATAAACCGTTACTGTGCCCACAGCTTACACGAATGTTTTGTTTTAAATAATTTTGCAACAAAAACAAACTTTCATGTGAATGAAAGCTGGAACCTCGTTTCGCAATAAGCTCTGGCTATCTCCAATGAAAGCACTTCTAGTCTGAGAAGTCGCTTCAAAATTTGCTTTCAGAATAAGCCCGGCTTTGCGCCGGCATATTCCCACACCCAAGCTCATCCTCGAGAATTCATTGGCACGTCGTGTGTGGTTACTGACCACGAGTTTTACAAATGTAATTCTTAAATAATGAGATAAACACATGCGAGTACGAGCACCCGAGCGACACCTAGCGCGCGCGGACGCCGTCTACGTCGAGATTGGACATGTCACATGCTAGAATTACCGCACGTAGCTCCCACACTCACGTACACTAAGTCACTCACTCGATTCTTTTATAACGCCGAACGCCATCGCCGTTGTAGGAAACCACGAGAACAGGAAACAGAAACGAGGGATAGCGCGCACCGTCGAAAGCCTCGAGCTTTTCACCTTACCGGCGAGGCGTGTCCCACTTAAGTGACTAACGCGTACGTGGTGGAAGCAGGCATTATATCTGCACCTCAAACTACTGTCCTTATCCCAACAAAAAACACAATATATAGCTTAATGAGTTCTTTGACTACAGGTAAATTTTGCGCATGCGTTGTTGGTTGTCAGGTGTTTGAAGTTTTCTGTCAATAAACTTGAGTTGTTAGACAGCGCTCGTCTTGTGTCCTCTTCTTTGTGCTCCGTCCCGTTCGCGCTGAAAAATTTTCAAAATGCATTAATGCATATAGTGCGTTTAAGTGTTCCGTACACGGACTTTTTTAACACGAAAATGTTTTATGCCGGGGTTCACCAAGACTTCACTGACATATTTCCGTCACGGAAATGACGTCGAAAATATACACGCACAGATGGCAAAGAAAGAAAGTTCCGCCCACGGGCATCGAACCCACGACCGTTCGGTCCGCAACAACAGATGCCGGGCACGCTACCCACTGCGCCACGGTCACAGACTGTAGAAACTTTACAAACGCAACTTTTATATCTACAACTCTCCCGGTCGGCGGGGTGGTGTTGCCGTCTCGGAGCGCTAAAGTAAAGTAATTCGTCATTACTGTGCCCTCCGCGATTAGCCCCTGCAGCGCGTTACACATCCGCCCCATTCGGCGCGTTGTCAATAGAAGTTCAATTTTATCAATGCCTTAACACACCGCGAGGTGGCTATCTTAGAACGAGCGTCGTAAAAGCGTCGGCCTCCCTCATAGCATCACGCTTATCCAAATCAAAAATAGCTCTGCGACGCGCGCCTGCCTCAACTGGCTCTAACACCGCATTCCCCGCTGACGCTTTCGCCCCGACAAAAAAAATCACAGCATATCCACGGAGTGAATGATGATGAGTGGGCGAAGCTGCGGAGGTTCATCGGTAAACCGTGAATCTTCCGTGAATTCTGCCCAGTACATCATCACCGACGTGAGATCGGGCGCGTTTATACTAAAGGTTCGATGAGTTATGACGACTTGCAGCTCACTTTAATTTTACATGTACGCTGTGAATTTTCATTGTTTAGAAGACCATTGCTTTAGAAAACATCTGGCGTATTTCGTTAAGCAGCTGGCGTTCTTTCGTTTTGCTTTTAGAAAACATCTGGCGTCTTTCGTTGGTTTATTTCATCAATTAACGGCGTTTTGAACAAAATTTTTATTGTTTAATAACGCACAGGAGAAATCTCACCAGGCACTACCTTGGAGGTAAACAATGGCTGCTAATGGGAATGAGAGACAGAAGAAGTCGGCTTTTAGCTAACACTTACACTTCTACTTCTACTAACGTTTCCTACTGGAACACGCCAATGGCTGCTAATGGGGAATGAGAGACAGAAGAATTCGGCTTTTAGTTAACGCGCACGCTGCGAATTTTTTATTGTTCAACAACGCACAGGAAAAATCTCCCACCGGCACCACCTTGGAGGTAAAAATCTGGTACTAGCGTTACGACTGGTTACGCACTACTACTACTACGACTACGAGGGACGAACGGGTGCCGCCTTAAGGAGCTTCGCCCCTAATATCGCGGCCAGGCTACCGGGGCCGTACGACGCGCTTTGTGTTTCCCTCTGGTCCGGGCGTGGTGTTCAATCACATTTTGACATGCCGCAGGATGGCGACCAAGTGCTGCGTCCAATATTCGACGCTCTTCTGGCTATCACACCTCGTTCTCTGATTGCGCTTTCACCGTTAACTACTACAGCTACCACAAGGGTTTGCTTAATCATTTAACATGGACGTTAGTCGTCGCGATGGAGATGTACCACCGATCATCAAAGTGGGTGCATCCACGTTAACCGGTGCTATATTAATAATAATATCAGGGGTTTAACGTCCCAAGTCCACGATGTGATTATGAGGGACGCCGTAGTGGAGGGCTCCGGAGATTTCGACCACCTGGTGTTCTTAAGTGCACGGTAAACGGTGCCATAGCTTTCAGACATCGATATACATTGTGCAAACTCTCTTATATCTATTCAGTTACTTCTGTAAACATTCAGTTAATTCTGTAAGGGCACGCTTTACTTGCGAGTTATTCCGATTTCTATGACGGAGGGATCAACCATCTTTTTTTTTATGTTCGACCGCGCGGAAGCACGCTGCACACTCAATGTCGATAGAGGTGTTATTACGAAGTAGACTAAAGCGCATCTCAAAACGACATCTTGTACCTTCAGCAGCGGTGATACAATGTGCTATCAGCAAAGAATGAACCTTGATAATTGTTGGCATCGTTCATTTTATGGGAGCTTGCACAGCAACGCGCACAACGGTGTCAACTCGTTAACTGACAGTTTTCCTTGGGTAACCGCAACAGTCCCGCGGACGCAGGCTGCTGTTGGAAATGGCTGGCAGCCTACTTCCGCCGTGCTGCTGCAGACGCCCAGCTAAATCAGTATAATTAGTACCTATGAAAGCAGTACACTCACCGTTAACAGGCGGACGTTGTCAGTGTCGGCTGCTCCATGGTTATGGCGCACTCCAAGCGTCACTTAGAGCACGGAGCCTGGCGTCACCGCCACCGTAGATGTGCATGTTCGCTTGAAGACAATACTCGAAGACGCACAATCCGCGCAACCAACGCAACACATTCCAAAAGACCGTGGAGATTGAGAGAGGAGGCAGAGGCTCTGTGTCAGCGCGGCTCCGTCGACGAGCTATGTTGCCACAACGGCGCAGAACGGCGAACGCGCGATATGTACGGCGTATACGGCGGCGCCCTCAACACGGAAGCCAATCGAAACGCGCTTCACGAGAGCCTAGTGACTCCTGCAGAGATGTTAACTCTCTTTTTCTGTTTCTACCTTCCAAAAGGGGTCGAATGGATACCCGAAGAAAGTCATAGTGCCGTGACCCTCTTTTGACTATTTGTTTTTGTCTCAGAGTGTAGGGCATTTAGCCTTTATGTCCGCGTAGCGTGCAGAGGTGTTTTGGCTAGAGTGGAAGCGCTGCTATTACCGTACTACGAAAGCTGCCCCTATGATCAGTAATACCTCAGGTTGCTGGAGAACGTATCCGCTCGAGTTAATAAAGAAGTATTGAAACTTGGTTACCCTTGAACTTTCATGTTTATGCAGTCTCCTTGTGCTAGTGCAGTGCTAGCAAGTTCGGCGCATGTGTATTGCCACACCCACTTCTTGTTTTATTTTGATGTGTTTGAGTTTGACCAGCAAGGACGGTTATCAACGCTCGACACTGTCCGCGAAGTAGTGTTCGAGAAGCTTCGCGATTGTAGTAGATCGTTTTGTTAAGATTTCGCGCCGCGCGCGAATGTTGCAGTTTTGTCGAGAGATAACGCCGCCACCAGCGATATCGCTGGAAAGTTCGATAGTGCCTGTATAAAAGCCGACGCGCTTGATCGCTGGTCAGTTGTTCGACGGCCGACGCCCAGTTCGCCGCTATCAGTGTACATCGTGTATTGCTGTAGTCTGAGTTTTCATTTCCTGGCCACAAGTTCGGCCAAATAAAGAGTTTCATCTTGACCACGCCATCTGTTGTCTTCGTCGACGTCACGACCCCGTGACAATATAAAAGCGATTTTCTAAATACCAGATCATGCGTAGCAGACAGGGCGCGTGATAGCGCGTAAGAAGGAATACCAATAGGAAAGTTTAAGCCACGGAATTTTCACTAAGGCTATGGTAGCCTCTTTGACTAATGCGCAATACATGTGTTGCCTGTTGCATAAATAACGAACATGTACCCATTCATACAGAGCTGCACGAAAATGTGAATGCGTGTCTCTTTCTTAGGCATTACATCAGCGAACTTCCCTTTTGTCTTTTATTTTGTAGGTGAGCAAGAATGTAAAAATGTGTCGCTTTCTCCTTGCAATGTAAACCTAAGTAAAGCGTGCCTTGAAAATTTTTCAACTTGGACAAAAAACAAGTTTTTCAGTTTTCATCTGTAATCGACTCATCAATTTATAAAAAGTCATGGCTGGTACAAAGCATATCGATTGCAGGTGTCTTTCAAGATGTCAGTGCACAGCAGAAATAGGGGACGCCCAGAAAACACAAAGCTGACAAAATAATGTTTGCAGTGTCTCTTACCTGGGGTCCTAAACAAGGCGCAGTGTTCATTGTAATCCCAATAGTACATAATGTACAGTTGGCCTTGACCATCTAAAAAGAAACCAATCGTATTGCTTGTTACAGAAGCCAGCACAACAAACATGCAAAGTGACGCATCGCATTTTTTTGCAAAGAATGCCAACAAAAAAGAGGGGCTCGATCAGGGAAGAACAAGATGTATTGTTTACATTTTATTTTCGGTATTTTATACTATATAAATGACAAATACAAACACAGGAAGCTCAGGAAATTACCTCTTTTGAGCTTTGAACGTAAGCACGATGACCGCTTTGTTTTACATGTAGTACACCTTGGATTCGCGAGCACATTTCATTACCGTTTATACCAGTGGCAGTAGAAGTCAATGGCCGTTGGGAGTGTTACACTGCTAACTGCCATTTTTAGAAGTGTTGCAGTGTCTGCATTTATATAATGTACGAAGCATGGGAGCGAGCTTCTTAGCATTTCATATTAAATAATTCAGTGCAAAAATGGCACCTTTGTCGCTTTTTGGCCCCTCTGCGCGGTTTTTGCGCTGAACGTGTTAGAATGATGGCAGTGTTGCGTCCCCATTCACACTCGAAGAACGGTCAACTTGAAGTGAGGTTTTCTGACAACTTAGGATTAGCGGGGTCTGTATTTATATACTTCGATTGTAACATGCACGCCAACAGTCAATGCTCCAGCCCTCAAGGTGCCTAGAATGGCATAAAAATCTCGTAAAAGGTAGGTATTCATTGTGAACGAAATTAATGCGTGCAGTCACGGATTCGAGAAAAGAGAATAAGGCACATACGCCGATTACCAACACAAATGTTCCTGGGGCGAAAAAGGTAGCTCACAGGATGGATGGATGGATGGATGGATGGATGGATGGATGGATGCTATGAGCGTCTCCTTTATAACAGGGCGGTGACAGTGTGCCAGCAGGCTCGACAAAAAAAAAATGCCTTTACTCTTCTTTTTCTTAGTGGTGGCCTAGTGTCTCTACTTCAATTAAATCTATCTTACTACCGAAAAAAAAACTTAAATTCCCAGCCCAGTTCTCTGCCCTTTACGGCATAATGTCCTTTTTTTTCAATATTTATTTTGTCCTTTCTCTCTAATATTCTGCCACCAATACTCTAACCCTCTCTTACTTATTTCAATCACGGGTGTGTTCAGCTTTTCATTGTAGTCTCTAGAACCCAATGCTTCATGTAGGCTCGTGCCCAAACGTACACCTGAGTGGATATCTCCAAATTCCATCAGAACATGATCCGCCGTTTCCTTATCTTCCCCGCAGCACGTGCATTGTTTTCTTTACTGAATCTCGCTTTATAACAACGCGTTCTAAGGCAACCCGATCTCGCTTCAAACAGTAAAGCCCTTCCCCTTGAATTATCCTAAAATTCCCATCTTCTTATTTCATTTTTGCCCTTTGGGTAGTTACTCAAAGCCGGTTTTTTCCCCATAGCTGCCGTCCAGCAAATCCTCTCCGCCTCGGACTTTTCGCTTAACGCTCTTCGTTGACATATTCCTTACACTACCAGCCGTATATTTACTAGTGAGCCTCCTAGTTCTTTTTCTCCACTGTGTGTCCACACTCTTCCTATACAAATAAAGAAACACCTTCTCTGCCCATCTACTCGCCTTCATATTCCTTAGCCTTTCTTCAAGCCTTATTTTGCTCTGAGCTTCCCTCGCGTCAAATCCTCCCATCCCATATCGACCTTTACAGCTTCATTTGTCGTCTTTCTGTGAGCGCCCAACGGGAGGCGTCACACAGTCCTTTGATTTGTGTCCATTCCCGATTGCACCTCTGCCTTCATGCACACCACTGAGTTCCCAAAAGTAAGCCCCGGAAACATCACACCTTTCCACAGACCTCGAAGCACCTCGTACCCACTAATGCTTTTTTGCACTAATGCTTTCCATCCCAATTTCTTCACTGATATAGTTATAGCGTTCAATAAAACAGGGGAAGTGTTTTTTTGTTGGTAAAGGACCGATTTGATATTTTCTGAACGAACAGATCGCGCGCAAACGGATAGAACAGCGCGAGATACACGTAAAAATGTAAGGGGTGCATCACGCGCACGCAGAGCGATAAAAGAACGGCACAGACGTTACCAAACAAAAAAAAAATTGGCCGCGTATCTGCGTGCTTCGCTGCAAATGTCGTCTAAAGACGATAGAAGAGGCGCTGTGTGAGATATGAACGCCATCTGGCAATACGTCGGGAAACGTGAATGCTGTGTTGCGGGCTGGTAGTCCCGGCGCAGCAGCAGGGAAAACCGGCGGTGACCAACGCGACCGGCGGGGACGCCAGCCAGCCCGAACACGCGGTTTGGCGCAAAGCGCCGAAGCAGAAGAAACGTCCGCACTCAACGAGTACTCTCCACACACTCTTTTATATTCACGTCGCCTGGGTAAAGCAGGAATGCCAGAGCGGCGCCCCATGGCACTCGTACAGTGCAATACTGAACTGAAACCGAAACACAACAATGAGCTCGCGCAGAGGGCACGGAGGAAGCCAAGTTTCGGCGCAGTCGCATTTTCAGCGCAGCTTAAGAAACTAGGGTCTCTAGAATTACGTATCTATGTATTTTCTATTAAAGGAACACACCACCTAATACTTACCTAGTGATGTTGCGCCTCAGATATGCGTAATGTTTGCTTTTTGATCAACCATGTACACAAGTATGAACCTAGTGAGCCGTTCACGATAGCTGGCCCTTGTGCAAGTGGTTCAACTTTGGCCGAGTGGCTGAATCGAGGGACGTGCCGACAAACAGAAAGACAGACAGAAAGACAGACAGAAGGACAGACCAAAATTTCTGCGTTTAATTTCCCCAAGAAAGACTATCGTCTTTAAAAATAAATGAATTGTGAGGAAGAGTGACACGCACAGAAGCCCATCGCCATCGGCTGGCGCACACTGACAGTTCGCTTTCTGGCTACGCCCTGCCTGCTGCTGCTACGATCATAGCTGTCGTTCAGTACCTCAATAAAACCCGTAAAAAGTGGTGGAGGTGCTGGGCAGAAAAATCCGGAACTTCACAACCAGAAACTCATGCCCGCCTCTACAATGCCGGAAGAGGGACCAATGCTACCACAACAAACCAGTGCCCCGGTGACTACAGTGGTCTTCCCTGGCCCGTTGCGTCAACGCGACCCACCAATCTTCAGCGGTACAGAAGAGCAGGATGTGGAAGACTGGATCACTGAGTTCGAACGGGTGAGCGTGATCAACGACTGGGACGATGCAGGAAAGCTTAATTAGCTGTCATTTTACTCGAGTGGTGTCACCAGTGTGTGGTATCGAAACCACGAACGTGACCTCCCGACATGGGCTGCCTTCAAAACTCACGTGACGCAGGTATTCGAGTGCCCCGCGGATCGCAAGCTTCGAGCCGAGAAGCGTTTGCGTGGTTTGCACGTTTGCACAGCAGAGCAGTGAGATTTTGACAAGTTACATAGCAGATGTTCTTGACCTATGTAACCGCGTTGATGGCACAATGACCGATGCCGAGAAATTCATGCATATATTGAGAGGGAATGAAGATGATGCCTTCTAGATGTTGCCATCAAAGAACCCGCCCCAAGCTTGTCGGAACTAATAAGTCTTTGCCAAAGTTTCGATGAAATGCGCGAACAACGCGCAGCTACCCGCTAATCTCCTCCACAGGTGACTTCAATGTCGGGTTTGGCTGTTGCTCCTGATAGCGCATCCTTGCTTCTGCAGATTAAGGATTTCGTCCGAGAAGAAGTCGCTCGTCAGCGTTCGCTGATGCCGCTTATTCCCGGCAAGTCGAGTTCTCCATTGGCGCCCGCTCTCCAAAATATCATCATGGATCAGGTAGCCGACCACGTTTCACCTTCTCTCCATAAGGCTCCTACTGCTGCTCCCATGATGTATGCCGAAGTCGCTTCGAGGCCTGGCTGCAAGGTTACGGCCCACCTCGCCCGCCTTTGCGCCCGCCAATATCTCCACCTGCCCGACCAGCAGTACAATATGCACGAGCTGAGGATCCTTGGCGGACGGAAGACAACCGTCACATTTGTATGCATTGTGGCCTTACTGGACGTTTGGCACGTTACTGTCGCCATCCTCCACCGAACGTCTCCAACAGTGTGCGTCCACCATGGGTCACGTATGCGCCACGTCACACCCCGCCGTAGGTGTTTGGACAACTATGAATCTGCTCCTCTCGCCGAGACAGCATTCTCCAATCGCCGTTTTCCTTACCTAAATATCGCAGTTCAGGAGGCAAGAACTGCGGTGCCAGCGAAATGTATAGGGCCTCAAATTTCTCTGAAAAATTACACCTCTCCCGCTAAAGGGGACCATGAGGCGATGCGAGGCCGGAGCACTTGCACGATCGCGCTCCGTTGGCGTTCGTTGGGCATGCTACCGACCTCGACCTCGTCGCAAAGGCACCCAGAGAGCCAGAAACCCTTTCCTCAAAACCCGCTTCTGGAGCCGGCAAGCAGCAGCAGCCGGGAGGAATGCTGTACACAGCAGGACAGAAATTGGCCGCGTATATGCGTGCTTGTCGCCGAAATGTCGCCGAAAGACGGTAGATTAGCGCTGCGTCTGAGGCATATATACCCTTCGGGAGAGTTTGGCGATTGTTTCATCTCGCCGCTCTCCGAGCTCCGCCCCAGCGCCGCCCTCTTCTCGTGACGTAAACCCTCTCTCCTCGCCGCCGGCGGCGGGCGGCAGTGGCGACAGCGCGGCGCGCGCGAAGTCCGGCGCTGCCGCGACGGAGAGTCGCCGGCGCGCCGTACTTACACGATCGCTGAGGAGCGCTCGTAGGTTACGAAGCTCTTGTGCGAAGCCGCGCGTATTCATGGCGACTGCTCCTCGCATTCAAGCGTGAACTTGTTGCGTGCGATGGGCTGCTGTTGCGCGGTTGGCTGTTCAAAGAGCAGCGCGCAGGGTTTCCGCCTTTTTAGGCTTCCGAAGGAAAAGAAGCGACGACGCCTTTGGATCAGAAACATCAGACGCAGAAAATGGACCCCGACCGACTGCTCCGTGCTATGCGAGATACGTACTTGAGTGTTTAGCTTGAATATTGCTGGTATTATAAACAGCGTACCATTAACACAAACTTATTTGTTGTGCAATGGGGCCCTTTCAGGCACACAAACTTTAAAAATAATTTTGTCACGCTGAAAAAAAAGGAGTTTTATGGTTCGCGTTTCGGTCGCTTGGGCAGATTGAAATTTTTCAGCGATCACGCTATAAGTGTCAAGCGTGATGTGTTGCGTTTACGTAATTTATTGCGCGTTCTGAGCACGAGCTCGGGATGTTACCGTGATGTTGTGAGGGGAAGATTTATTCGATATCGCAGGCTAGTGCCGCCGCGCGTCAGCTGCGGCGGTTACCTGGCATGTGTTGTACGTTATGTGGTCTGCGTTTCTGTGGCTATCAGCCTATGGTGTCATTTACCGCTGTGTTGCCGCTTGTGTACATGCTACCAGTTTCACATTTAATTCGCGCATGTAAATTAATCTGCGCCTCTGTGCTAAGCGAATGTGCCTTGCGCTTTTTAGTCATGCACGTATAGTGCACGATGTCAGTGATCGTGCAGGAAGCTCTTCCACTATAGCAAGGGGCCCTTAATGTGCTCGATGAAATTTCGTGATTAGGAAGTGTAGAGCGCGAAGAAGTTGAGCAGAAATAAAATGATTTTGTAAAGTAATCCAACAGGATGTCCGCTATCAGACTAGCCGAACGAGGTATTGTTTTCATTTAACACGCGCCTACTGGGGGTCCGGCACCTGCTCTGACGAAAACCTTAGATGCCTCAGAAAACGCGAAAATTGACCGCCGGCGTCCGTGGCGTCGGCGTCCCGCGTCGGCGGCGTCAACACGAGGGATGTCAAAAGTCATCACGTAATGACGTGACCATACGACCAAAAATTGTGACGTCATCATGACGTCGAATAACGTGACCTCACGCGATGACGTCAGCACATGACCAGATGTGGTGTAGAAAGATTGCAGTGCCTCCGATCTTAGAGGCAGTGCAAAACATAGGTCATAAAGCTTTCGAGGGGGGGGGGTCGTGAGGAACAATACACCAATTGAAGAAAAGGAAGACAGCTTTCGCCTTCGAGTGGTCTTAGGCGAATGCATAAGGGACCATGTCAGTTTTTTTTTCTGTCTTATTAGAGAGTTTTAGTGCCGGAGACTTCAAGTCGCTTCCTTATTCACCCTCTTACGCTCCCTTGTACTCTCAGCCGCACCCATGGACTATACAAAGGAACGTAAGGGGCTTACGTACGCAAAACACTTTGTGGTCCCGGCACTAAAATTCTCTAAGATGGAATTTTAGGGCTCGAGATCGCCAAGCCGCTTGTGTGCGCCCGCTTTTGTGCCTTTGTGGCCTTAATACAATTACGTGCGCTGGTATCTCTGCTTCTTTTAAAATCAGGGCTGTTTAAGCTTGGAGAATTCCCGTTAGTGGAAAATAAAAATTGTCATCATCATGAACCGGCACGCAATCCGTCCTCTTCATCTTCTGCATTGCTGCCAGAACACGTGCACAGACTTCTCCGGCGTGCTATGCAATTATTCTCACGTAACACATGTCACGGGACATGTTCAAAAAATCACGCCTGTTATATATGCTCGTCACAGAGTCACATCACGCACTACCAATTTTGGTGTATATCAAGCAAGCGAAACGGCCGCCAGCGCTCCATGAGCGTGGCACGCAAGTCATGCTGTACATGACACGCGTGTCATGATTTTCACATTAACACATTGGCACATGTCATGATATTCACATTAACTCCAGTTATTTATGTTCGCCACACAGTCATGTCGCGCACTACCAATTTTGGTGTATATCAAGCAAGCGAAACGGCCGCCAGCGCTCCATGAGCGTGGCACGTAAGTCATGCTGTACATGACACGCGTGTCATGATTTTCACATTAACTCCCGTTATTTATGTTCGTCACACAGTGATGTCGCGCACTACCAATTTTGGTGTATATCAAGCTAGCGCTACGGCCGCCAGCGCACCATGAGCGTGGCACGTAAGTCATCTTATACATGACACGTGTGTCATGATTTTCGTGTTAACTTCCGTTATTTATGTTCGTCACACAGTCATGTCGCGCAATACCAATTTTGGTGTATATCAAGCTAGCGAAACGTCCGCCAGCGCACTACGAGCGTGGCACGTAAGTCATGCTGTACATGATACGCGTGTCATAATTTTCATAATAGCTCCTGTTATTTATGTTCGCCATACACTCTTGTCAAGCCATACCAATTTTGGTATATATAAAATTAACGAAACGGCCGCAAGAGCACCAGGACTGTGGCATGTAATTCATGCTGTACATGACATGCATGTCATGATTTTCATGTTATGACCAGTCATTTATGTTCGTCATACAGTCATCTTATGTCATGCCAATTTTGGTATACACCCCGTGAACGAAACGGCCAGGAGAGCACAAATTCGTAGGCGGCTAGATAGGTAGATAGACAGATAGACACGCTCAAAGTCGCAGAAGTTCGCTAAGAAATGCTTCGAATTAAAAAAAAAACAAGATAGACGCAAACCCACAGGTCTTCATAGCTCGAAAAGTCACCGATGATCACGATACTCCCTCATGCGAATTCTGAGAGCAGCTTTGTGTTGAGGCAACGCGAACTGTATTTGAATTTCTGGCTATCCGCATTGGAACATTCGTTACATAATGCCACAGAAACTGCCAGTGCTCGAGTGCTACGCACGCCACTGTCGATGACGCCCGCATGCATTGCGGGCGTCATTGACATCCCCGTCACGACAAGCGAGACAGTAGCAGCGCTCCCACCAGCCCTGCATGCGCACGAGCTCCGACCGAAGGGCGAGCACGCATGACGGAGGTAGAAAGCGATGTTAGAGGCCAGTGGCTCGTGATATCGACAGAATCCACGTTCGCTGTCTTTCGTCCTCGTTCGCTCTATCGGTTACGCTGGCTACGCCAACGGCGATGCCGAACAACGCAGGAACAGACGCGTAAGAGCTGCGCTCTAAAAGCACAGCGCGTATCGTAGAACGTCGTGGACTTGAATCGTCGTGCACAACTAAGTTTCACGATGATTTGGACACGTCTAATTCACTCCATATTCTTCATTAAATTTGTATAACAATGTTCTTGCACAATTTCGCTTTCGCAATTTGTTTAGGAGCGCTAGGTTTCACGAATTAACAGCGCGTACATAGCCTCAGCCGTGCGCCCGTCGCGCGGAAAGACTATATATGGCGGACACCGCCGGAGCGGAGGCGTGGCGGTGACGTGAACAGTGTCATCGCCGCGCCGCGGCGTCACTGCCCCGCCCATTCGCCAGACTCTCCCCATCGACGGCTCTGTGCTGCGTGAGATATGGGCGCCATCTGGCAATACGTTGAGAAAGATGAGTTTGTGCACATGGCCTCCAAAATGGCGGGCGCGCGGCGGGTTTCGCGCCCGCCATCTAGGAGGCCATGTTGTGCAGAGGGCATGGAGGAGGTTCTTTCCTTTCTCCGTGGTAGATGGCGTTCGTCTGCGTGCACTGCGTCGCATTTTCAGCGCAGCCGCATTGTCAGCGCAGCTTAAGAAACTAGGGTCTTTAGAATTACGTATTTATGTATTTTCTATTAAAGGGACGCATCACCTAATATTTACCTAGTGATGTTGTGCCTCAGATATGCGTAATGTTTGCTTCTGATCGACAATGTACACAAGTATGAACCTAGTCAGCAGTACAAAATGGCTGGCCCTTCGGCAAGTGGTTCAACTTTGGCCGGGTGGCTGAATCGGGTGACAGATAGACAAACCGAAATTTCTGCGTTTAAGAAAAACTATCGTCTTTAAAACCCGTTCGCACCCCCACAGCAGGAGAGTGAGACAAGCAGCCGTGCCTCACCCCCCCCCCCCTGAAGCACACCGCGCCGCCCTCCTGCTCCCCCGCCTACTCTCCTGCGGGCAGCAGCCCAGAGGAAACCCGCTTGGCCGGTTCGCCTCCTGCGCATGCGTAGTGTGCGCGCGGACTAGCCCACTGCAAGACATACTCCCGAGCAAGAGATGCTTCGCATCTAAAACGTTATTGAAGTCGAATCGGAAAAGTAAGGACGCCACTTTGTGGACTGTCCCTTTGTACAGCCAACGCGCAGCACGTCGAGCCGTCCGGCGCCTGCAGAGCCCGTGTCGTCATTCAGGATGTCCTCTATGTCATAGAATTCATAGTGTTGCCATCATGTTCTCACGACGTCACATTAGGTAGGGATTTTACCCTCTACACATCATGCGATCGTCAATTGCCCCTGTGCCGAAATCGAGTTGTTTCCGTTTTTGACAGACATTATTGACGAAAACAAATATTCTTGTCGCAAAATCGTGGTTTCTGAAGATACCGTCGTGCCGGCCTGGTCGACTGCTCTTGTCAGCAGATCTTGTAACTCTGTAGATAACGGCACAGTTCTTTTCGCACCTTCTGAACCTCGGGTTCGCCACCGATCCCTACAACTGCCGTTTGCCGTCCTTGAGTTCTATTTTGGCGCCTCTGTGATGTACGTGTCAAACCCATCGGACGAGCCAATTACTTTGCGCCACCGCGAAAGCCTTGGCAGAGCCGAGCCACTGGCTTCATCTTCAGTCTTTGACAAAATGGACAACTCCGCCGAACTGGCCACCCACGAGACACCACATCCTCAGTCACTGCCGCAGTCTTTCACACTAAGTATTGCCAGCGACCTTACGACGACGCAGCACAACCAACTTCTCTTGCTCGAAGGTTTCTCATGCTGCCCCGCCACGGTGGTCTAGTGGTTATGGCGCTCGACTGCTGACCCGAAGGTCGCGGGATCGAATCCCGGCCGCGGCGGCTGCATTTTCGATGGAGGCGAAAATGTTTGAGGCCCGTGTACTTAGATTTAGGTGCACGTTAAAGAACCCCAGGTGGTCGAAATTTCCGGAGCCCTCCACTACGGCGTCTCTCATAATCATAGCGTGGTTTTGGGACGCTAAACCCCAGATATTATTATTATTAGGTTTCTCATGCTCGTTTAACTGCCGAGCAACGCCACTTGGCCACACGGCGATATTTCGCACGCTATCAATAGTGGGAGCCACGCGCCCATTCGACGGCGTCCCTACTGAGTATTGGCAACCGAAATGCGTGTTATCGATGACCAGGTGAACGACATGTTCAACCGCGGTGTCATTCAACCTTCCCGCAGACCTCGCGCATCGCCAGTCGTGCTGGTTCGGAAAAAAATGTACCATACCATTTTGCGTCGATTATCGACGGTTTAACAAGATTACCCGAAAGGATGTGCATCCGTTGCCACGTGTTGACGACGCACTGGACTGTTTGCGAGGAGCCGAGTTATTTTCTTCCCCGGATCTCCGCTCTGGCTACTGGCAGGTGCCCAAGGCTGAGGGTGACTGTTTGAAAATCGCGTTTGTAACACCAGACGGATTGTACGAATTCACTGTAATGCCGTTCGGTCTCTGCAAGG
The DNA here is from genome assembly GCF_013339695.2 of Rhipicephalus sanguineus. Lineage (NCBI taxonomy): Eukaryota > Metazoa > Arthropoda > Arachnida > Ixodida > Ixodidae > Rhipicephalus > Rhipicephalus sanguineus. Next base: position 88,088,078 of record NC_051184.2, on the reverse strand, counting down.
CACCCGCCATTTTTGAACGAATTATGGACGGAATCCTGCGCGGCCTGAAGTGGCGCAGTTGTCCTTGCTATCTCGATGACATTGTCGTCTTTTCTCCTAATTGGTCGCACAACATACGCCGTTTACAGCAAGTCTTCACCTCTCTCCAGAATGCCGGCAAACACTATTTGCGCATGGCTCGTGCGAATCCTATGTACAACTAATCGCACAGAACTGGCCGATGTCGGTAGGTGTCGGATTCTCTAAGACTTTCGATTGAGGGCAACAGAATAGGGGTAAGTATAATACCTGTGGTGCAGAACATTACAGCTAAAATCACGATGCACACAACTCTAAATCTATTCGCAGCGCACGATCGCGGTGTAACTCGGTGTACGCATGCACACACCAGAGAAACAACGTGGCTCGGAGAGAAAGGTTCCCCTATTTGCAATTGCCGCAAGAGGGCGCCACATGTAAAGCTTGCGCAAAGAAGGAAGTCACTGTCATGAAGAAATAACGCAACATGTCGTTTCGTGCTGCTCTTTTTCTTTAGACTGATGCACCATGATGAACGCTAATTAGTTGTCATCTCGAGTACTTGATATACTGGGAAAAAAATTACGTACCTAAATCATTCATGGCCATGATCAAAATCATAATTTCTCATAAAAGCGTTTTGATTGCGCTCAACTAGCGCGACAGCTATGAAAAGACAACAAAAATGACATGAAGCTGCTGTGTTGGTTTACCATGAGTGCACTCCAACTCCACCACAGTTTTCTACTTTCGGCTTTCTTGTATAAGAATTCTGAACAGCTGTTCACACGTTAAGATACTCATTAGGAATTTCTAATAAAACGGCAAGTAAAAGACGAGCAATTATAATTTTACAGCGGAGCTATTATGCTCGAGGTTGGCCGTGTGTCGTAGATAAAAAATTATCATCATTATGAACCGACATCCGCTTTCCTTCATTGTCGTCTTCTGTTTCGCTCTCAAAACACGTCCGCCCAGTTCTCCGGCGTGGGTTTCAATAACTGTACCTACCACGGTGGTCTAGAGGTTATGGTGCTCGACTGCTGACCCGCAGGTCGCGGGATCGAATCCGGGCCACGGTGGGCGCATTTTCGATGGAGGCGAACATGCTTGAGGCCCGTGTCCTTAGCTTTAGGTGCATGTTAAAGAACACCAGATGGTCAAAAATTTCCCGAGCCCTCCAGCATGGCGTCTCTCATAATCAGAGCGTGGTTTTGGGACGGTAAACCCCCCAGAATATTATTAATATATTACTGTTTCAATAACTCTGATGGGTGAGAGAACAAGTACAGAGCGAGAGAATGAGAGTGAGTAGGAAAGAAAAAAAATAAAGATAGAGAAACAGATAAATTATTAGCGAGAGCAAGCATAGACATGTGTAGTATTGGGCGCGAGGCCCACCACTGGAAGCGCCGGCGCCACCGTTCGCGTGACGTGCTTGGCAGGGTCACGTGGTCTCAGCGGCCGAGTCGGAGCGCTGCCGCGTGCTTTGCAAACGAGTTTCAAGTTCCACCTACGCTGCGATCTGTTCAAATGCGGAGGATTTCTCGCATATTGAACACAACTTAACCCCTTGTGATAGAGGGTATCTGCATCCGAAGGCGGCGCTCATATATGCAGAAGCACCATCGGTCGCCTCAAACCCGTGAGATTGCTGGTTTGAGGCTTGTTTAACTTTAACAAGATATTTCACATAGCTTTCACTCGGCGACTGACTATTTTTCACCAAAGAAGCCGGTTAAGAGGTCTCCATCGCCGTTACCGCGTCAAGCGGGTGCTCCGTTTTTTTGCAAAGAAACAACGGCTGTAAGCTATCTTGTGCTTTCTGTTCATGAAAAATTACTATTTTGACAGTAAAGAACACGTTTCGTTTCGAAAGTACGTACAGAAATGTCGTGGAAGGGTTCCAGGAGGTGTTTTTGTCTAGCACCGACCGTAAAACCTATAAAGAGCGCGCCGGCGGTATCCTACCTAGCACGCAACCGAGGCGCGTCCGATGGAGAGCGACTCAACTCCTCGCCCCAATAGAGTTAATATACTGACTCCTGAGGAAAAGCTCTCCATAGGACCAATGAATTGAAACGTAGAACCTCATGGTTTGCGCCATGATGAGACAAAAAGAACATTGCCAGATCCTGAGACGCTCGCTGTATTTGACGATAGTAATCAGTTTAAATCTGCCAACCTACGCCGGCTAAACATGCGCGCTGTCAAGGAACGTGTGCTGTGTTTTGACGCGTCAAGCCGCGTGCTTCTGTAGTGTTGCCTGTGCAGCTGGCTGGAATGATAACAGTTAAAATTTTCAATTGATTCTGTATGGTTTTTAGTATGCACGCCCTACCAATAATGCATAGCGAATAGATGTTCTCCGTTCGCTGCCACAAGGGTCACTCGACTGATTCGCAGCTCGACGCAAAGTACGTAGGCCGTGGTCTGGCGCTGCTTCGACTCGCAGTGACGAGACATCTGTATCCACATTATTTTCAGCTCAGTGTTACAGTACTTCAGCTCAGAGAACCTTAAAGCAGAAAAATGTCGCTTGCAGCATAGTGACGAGTGCGAGTGATACGTCACCCGAGCGCTTCAATGAAAACTAAAGGTACAAGGCAGATGGAGTTTTATCACCGTTAAATATGCAAAAAAAAACTTCGGTTGCGCTTAGTTGATACATAACTTTCAGTGCTTGTCTCATCTCTTCTGTGTGGTCCGCCCTGGTTTTTTGCAATGAAGTTATCACCCTGATAGAAAAAAGGCTGTCACATGACGTCTTGTTGTCGGTACGTGGTGACAGAAAACAAACACGATGAGACTCTTCGACAACTACGATTTACACGACGCGAAAACCGGCGCAATCGGCCGCGAGCGCCTACAGTGGCGCCCTCTCGAGTGTTGATGTTGATATGGGGGCGCCATCTAGTAAATCGTCCTGCAATCACTCCTTTTGTGCACAGTAAATTGCACAAATAACCATTATTATCTTTCCTAAAAAAATTCGGTAGGTCCCACACCTTGAGGGAATCGGTTTCATGCGAAGCAGTCGGCGAGTAGTTCTAGGCTGCATTTTTTGCATTGAACCAATCGTTACGAGGTGGATCGACGTGGTTTTGTAAGTTTTGTAGTTCTGTGCACATCGTGGACTAACAGGCACGTTGAAATCACTGGTGTTTAAAAGGTAACTTACGCTCCCACGCAACGTAAGCACTCACGTTAGAGCACACATGTGAGTATTCTCTAAATGAAGATCACTTTAAGGTGCGATGATGTGAATATCGTACGTAATTTTTGTTAGCGTATTCCTCCCGTGTCGAGCAACGCTTAATATTGCTTGGCAAACCATAGGAACACAAATGTAACGTCAATTAGACTACTATAAAAGCGGAGCCAACACTGGAACCACAGACGATAACCTGATATGACGCCTCAGGGGCGTAGCCAAGGGGGGGGGGATTAGGGGGCTCACCCCCCCCCCCCCCGAAATTTTTCTGTTTTGCTTGCGTATACATACACGCGCACATACAAACGCACGCACGAACATACATAATGTATGGTTGACCCCCCCCCCCCCCGAAAAAAATTTCTGGCTACGCCCCTGTGACGCCTGTATCATAGGAGTACATATGTAGTGTTTATTGCTTTGTTGTAAAAATCGGCAGATCCCACCTACTGTGGGAATCGATGTTATGTGAAGCATGCGGCGGGAAGGTGCTGGGATCCTAATTATCATTATTTGCATTCGTCGCGCCAATGGTGTCAATGGCGGTTTTTCTTAAGGCTCTCGCATTTAAATTACCAATTTCTGTACTTAACGTTCCTGGGTAGATAGAGGCTCTCAATCACCTGTGGCACATACCCGTATACAGCGGCCCGTGGTAAACGGGTATGTGCCGCACGTGTCTGGAAGACAGGGTTTGACAACGTACGCGACAGGATTTTTACGTTATTCAGACATAATCAGACACTCATATTCGTCAGATGCTCTTACCCTCCCATGCCAATTTTTGTGTATATGTAGTTAAGGAGGCGATGACGAGAGCACTCAGACGTATCCGCCTAGATAGATAGATAGATAGATAGATAGATAGATAGATAGATAGATAGATAGATAGATAGATAGATAGATAGATAGATAGATAGATAGATAGATAGAAACGCTCAAAGTGCCTGAGGTTCGCTAAGAAATGCATCGCATTTAATATTCAAAATAAACAAAAACAATGTCCGCAGGTTTTTTTCTTGTGCAAATGATTCTTTAGGATTAATATTACGAGTATTGCAAGCGTTGTACAACGCTCATTATGGCGCTTCTCTAATGTATTGGAGTGGCAACAATGGCAACGTACCAAGATGTCAGCGCTCTTGTCGTTATTGCTTTACCGGCCAAGCTTGTCCTCTAGCGTCAGTACATTAGCTCTATGCTCGCCCCCAATAGAATAGCAAGAGGTGGGAACGAGAAAGGTCAGGGCGTAAAAGGGTAGCTTAGTCAGGACCAGCTAGGTGCCCATCAGCTCTCCTGTGATCCAGCCATGCGCCACCGCCTGTCGCTCCCTGCCAGCGGCAAGTTATCTTTTTTTCCGCATTACTTTCTTCACAGTTGCATCCCAATTACGGCATATAACATCTCCTATACGCTCCTTGGCATTATTGTGTGTTAGTTTTCATTAATATTGTGTCTAACAAAGAAAAACGAGCCCTTAAAAGTCATCTTCTTTCCTTCATTCATAGCAAGGGTCTCGTTCTGGGAGACTTGATGCATTCAGGTAATATGCGAGGTATTATTGGTCAACTGCCAGCTCGCAGAAAGGTCACGTGCTGCGTGACGCCAAAAGGCGAGCAATAAGAGCGTTCCACACTCGCCGCCATGGCTGCGATCGGCGCTGACTAACACTCCTAGATTTAAATGCACATATATGCACTATAAATTGCACGGGGGGGACGACCGCCACCGTAGCTCAGTGGTAGAGCATCGGACGCGTCATTCGATGGTCGCCGATTCGGTCCCTGCCGGCGGCATCTTTTTGTCCGCTTTACTTTCTCCACATTATATCCCAATTATTAGAAATAACACCTCCTGTACATTCCTTCACATCGTTGTCTGTTAGTTCTCATTATTATTGTGTCTAAGAAAGAAAAACGAGCGTCAAAACAAAGTTATTTTAAGAGATGAGTTATTCCGTTAGCTATCTAAATGGTTCCACGACCCCGGAAACTTGGATTATCTCACAGAGATAAATGTTACTAGCGGAACTTCAATAGGTGAGCGGTCGTAAACAATGCAGTAAAATCAAGCATTAACTGCGCGACAGAGGGCGCGGGTAGTTTCGTACATTGTCCGGCGAAACCAGTGGATGTAGGCGTTCATACGCTAGTTTTGCTTACCTTTTTTTGGAGTGTTCAAGATCATTGCAGGTTTATTGGTATGGTTCATCAGCTTCGCATGTTGTCCACGTAATGTTTTCCTTTAAAAAGAACCGTTTGTGATAGGTGAGGCAGTATAAGTCAACAAATAGAATTATTGTTATAAGTTGTTGCACTGAGCCACGTAAAACAAAAAATTACACCATCTTCCGCTAAAGGGGACCATGAGGCGATGCGAAACAGGAGCACATGGACGATCGCGTTCCGTTGGCATTCGCTGGGCATGCTACCGACCTCCCCTCATGGAACGCGAAGAGGAACACTACGCGCGTCGTGTCTTCCCTCTAGCCTGGCTGTTAATTCTCACAGGGCGTGCAGGGAAAATCGACAGGCACGCGACAGAGAGCCAGCATAGGAGAGGAGAGAGAGGGGGAGTTGACGCGCATGCGCTGGCTCTCATCGCGGCGCTGCGCAGGAGAGAGCTTCGACATGTCGAGGCCGCATTTCAGAGGAGCCAACCGAGGCAAGCGCTGGACTTCTTCTTCTTCTTCGTGGTTCGGGAGGAAAATGAAAAAGGCACGTAATTTCTGTGTGCCTATAGGCGACACGGCGCAGTGCCTTGTAGGGGTGGGGATAAGGGGGGATAAAAGAAAAGTAGAAGGAAATAGAGAAGGAAGTGATCGAATGTCGACAGGCACGACGAAGAGAGAAGAGGACAGGAAAGATTGGAGAACCGGTCAAAGGACTTCACGGACGGGACCACGATTCCGCCAGGGGCACGATGCGCGTCGGTGACGAGGCGGCGAGAGGCACGAGCGCGTCCTGAACGGGCGAGCGGGGCATTGCGGGCGACACGTCCGTCTCGCGTGAAATCCTCCGAGCAACTCTGAACGCGCGCAACGCTCTACTATTTGAAGGAGAGGAGACTAGAGGAGGAGAGTTGCGTATGCGCCGTGAGAGCAGAAGCGAGAACGCAGGAGGAGCGCAAGCAGGTGCTGGTAGAGAAGTGGAGAGAGTAACGCGCAGCTGTTGGAGAGAGGGAAGGAGGAGAGTCGCGCATGCGTAGTGTGAGTGCGGACATCAACGCTGCGTGCGGATTACCACTCCGCCTTACATACCCCCGAGCAAGAGATACTTCGCATCTAAAACGGAATGGTGCGTTTCGACTCCGGTTGAATGCACCCTTCATTTGAACAATTTTAAATGCGAAGCATTTTTTGCGAACTTTTGCTACTTTGAGCGTATCTATCTATCTATCTATCTATCTATCTATCTATCTATCTATCTATCTATCTATCTATCTATCTATCTATCTAAGACTTTGTTTTCGCCTGGCCGTTTCGTTATTGGGACGTATACCAAAATTGGTATGGCACAACATGACTCTATGACGAACATAAATGATACGCCATAACATGACAATCATGATATGGATGTTATGAACGACATCAATTACATGCCACGGCCTTGGTGTTCTTGCCGCCGTTTCATTAACTTGATATATACCAATATTTTTTGGCGTGACAAGATTGTCTGACAAACATAAGCGACAGGTCCTATCGTGCTAATCATGAGACGCATGCCATGTACATCATGAGTTACATGACATGGTCTCGGGGCGCTCGCCACCGTTTAATTATATTGCGACGCCCATTTCTTGTCTTGTTGTGCTGTATTCGATTTTGACCGGCAGGGACGGTTATCAACGCTCGACGCTATCCGCGAAGCAGTGTTCGAGAAGCTTCGTGATTGTAGTAGGTCGTTTTGTTAAGATTGCGCCCCGCACGCGAATGTTCCAGCTTTGTCTAGAGATAACGCCGCCACCAGCGATATTCCTGGAAAGTTCAATAGCACCTGTATAAAAGCCGACACGCTTGACCGCTTGTCAGTTAATCGATGGTCGAAGCTCTGTTCGCCGCTATCAGTGTATTGCTGTAGTGTGACTTTCAGTTTCCCGGCCACAAGTTCGGCCAAATAAAGAGTTGCCCTCTCGGTGCGCGGCGCTGGCTGGCGGGCGTTTAGGCTACTGAGATACCACCAACACACAAAGGAGGCTACATGAACGCGCATTTTATCTTTCACACTTTCTTCTCGGTGCTCTTGCATGGATGGATGGATGCTACGAGCGTCCTCTTTATAACGGGGCGGTGACATGTGTGCCAACCGATTGGAAAAGAGAAAAAAAACGCCAGGCCTGCGCGGAAAGCTCATCACAGACACAGCGAAAGCTCGAAGAGCGGCATTTCTAGAGCCCGTTATAATCTCTCTTGTGGCTACTGATACAAGTACACTAGGAACGTACCCACTACGCCACAAATCATAATTTTTGTGAAGTTGGGAAACACCCACCACGACATTACTCGTCATTCTGCGGAGAAGCGAGGTACCATCTGTAAGGCGTTATTTGCACTTTGTTGATGCGACGGTTGACGACGATGAAGAATTATGGCTGATCCCTTTGTAATGGGTCGGAAGCTTTGAAGGACCCACTAGATACGTAATTCGCATTGAGATAACTAATATTTATTCTCCAACCAAAGTTACGAAAACACGTAAAAACCCGACGTTTCGGAACCAGCTCGGTTCCTTCCTCAGGGGGGACTGCGGCGGCTTGGCAGCGGCCTCTTTAAGGCACTCTCGCGGCGGTTAACGATCCCACGCATTACCGCGGAGCGTAGCCCATGCGCATACACCGGGGGGAAAGTTCCGAGGGAACGGTTGATATTTTGAGTGGTCCTCTGTATGTGCCACGACTCCAGTAGCAACCTCCTCCTCCACTTGGTTTCACTTTCGAGGATGGCGGTTCCGTTGAAGTCTATTCTGTGGTCAAACGTCTCCGCGTTCTCGGCGACGGCGCTGCGTTCTTTGTTGAGTTTACGGACGTCGTTGACGTGTTGCCTAATTCGTTCGGGGAAGTTTTTAGTCACGCCGATGTATGACGAGGGGCAGTCGGCGCACGGTATTTTGTAAACGACGCCGGGCGCCCTGTCCTTTGTTGGTCGGTCTTTCGGGCGGGAAAGGAAGCGGCCCAGCGTGCATGAAAACACGTGCGCGATGTGCACACCTTCTTTTCTAAAAATCCGGGCCAACGCCTCGCTGGCTCCCTGAACGTATGGGACCGACACGCGTTTTGGAGAGCTGTTCGTCAATGCTGGCTGGGAGTCGCGTAACCTCTTTTGCTCTGCGCGGCGGGCGACGGATCGAATGAAATGTCTGGGATAACCGTTTTTTCTGAGGTCCGCAATTACGCGGGCCTGTTCTTTCCGGCGTTCTGTGTCAGTGGAACATATCTTTTTGGCTCTCTGAAGTAATGTGGACACAACGGAGGCCTTGTGGGTGGAGGGATGGGACGAATCGTATTGAAGGTATCGGCCGGTGTGCGTCGGCTTCCAGTAAACGGAGAACTCCAAGTCACTGCCCCTTCTTGCCACCTGGACTTCGAGAAAGGGGAGGGTGCGGTCGCGTTCACACTCGACCGTGAACTGTATGGCTGGGTGAACGGAATTTAGGTGCAGTCTGAAGTTTTCAATTTCAGATGTCTTCACGGCACAAAAGCAATCGTCCACGTAGCGAAGAAAGAGCTTGGGTCGCGGCGAGAAGGAGCCAAGTGCTTCCCTTTCTATATGTTCCATGGTCAGGTTTGCCATTGTGACAGAGATGGAGCCTCCCATTGCGGTTCCACTGTTTTGCCTGAAAATCGTTCCTTTGTAGGAAAAATACGTGCTGGACAGGCAGAATTCCAGTAGGCGTGGTGGTTTTCGTAACTTTGGTTGGAGAATAAATATTAGTTATCTCAGTTTACTTATCCAACCAGACAGACTTCTGTCTAATGTTTACCTTCAAGTAATTCGCATTGTGTGATGCCCGGTCGTTCTTTCATTCTCCCACCACGCTTTATAACATACGCTAGCGTGAGAAAGAGATAGAGGGAACTAACCTTATTGAGACCCTGAGGAAATGGATCATGGGAGCCTTATGTGCTTCCTTTGCAACCAATAGAAGTGCACTTGCACTTGCAAGTGCACTTGCATCGTGGGTTGGAACGCGGTGCGAGCTAGCATACCGAAAAATAAACGCAGGATTTCTAGGTATATCGGTCAAGATCCACTTTCCCGATCGTATTATCCAATTTTTGGCAAGAATGTGATCGTTTTAAATGCATGAAAATGCATTATTTCCAAGGGATGTTGTCCGGGAATAAAAACAACGTATTAGGCGTAAAAACGTATTATACTGAATCGTATCAACGAGATACCAGTGTATATATATATATATATATATATATTCTAAGGAACAGAGACAGAGACAACGCCCGATCCTGGGCCAGCTGTTCTATTGTCTGACCTCGTCTTTCTCTACTTCGCTCTAGCTCCCGCGCGCCAGAGCCTCGGTGCCGCTCTTCGTCATCACACTCGGCCATGACTGCAAGCATTGTCGGCTGGGCTGCCGACAATGTTTCTGGTGGGCGGTGCTGGATGCATCGCGGTGGTCGGTCCGGGCCACGCCGCGACTTGGCTCATGAATCTGCCATAATATGTCTGGTGGACGGCACTGACTATTTCGGAGTGGCCTGGGTCGGGGATGCTGGAACTTCAGTTGGAAGTTTGCCATATATGATTCTGGCGGCCGACACTGGCTATGTCGCAGCAGTCGCAGGTCTCGGGCGCGGTGCAGTCTGGCTTGCAATACTGCGGATGACGATGGCTCTGGTTGATGGCGCTGACTGTATTGTTCTGGTCGCACGTTTACGCTGGCCGTATGCCATTTGCGGTGGCATGTATCATCTACTTTGTCTTTTTCTGGGCTTCCGTCTTGAGTCTGTAAATGATGGCTCGACGAAGGATGCGAACGAGGTCGGACATGTGTGCGCCCTGTGCCAAGATTGTCACGGGTGTCCAAAGCCATCTCGACCTCGCTGCCTCTCCCTCCGAACTTGTCGACGCCCGGTCGACCAGTGATGGATCCCGTGCAAAACACCACTCCGCCGGGTTCCACTTGGTCTTCAAGCAACACAGTGGCAGTTTGAATGAAGTGGTTCTTGTCGTAAACGGGCTCACACGCCACGCGGCTGGGTTGACGGACATCGGCTTCTTCTGGCTTGGGTGTAGGCTCAGCCATGAGAGGGTACCTGCTTGATGAAACGGACATACCCTTGACCAATGCGGCATCATCCATCGCTTTTACTTCGTGAAGCGATATGTCGCTGAGCAGTAGATGAGCGTCAGCGCATTCGGCCAATGACTGCGTTGAAAGCGTAGGACCATGCATTGACGCGACAATAAAGACCTCTTTCCCAGAATTCGCTGACAGGTCAGGTTGCGCGTGAAGTGAGGGCCGCTTCTCCGACGGTCGCTGGTGGGAAGAGGTCGAAGTGACGTGATCATACGATGGTGAGCTTCGGGACCACATCTGCAGGGGCTGTGAACAAAATGTAGTCTCGGCGTCTGTTAGAGACGTTATAATTTTGGTTACCGACACCGATTGCATGGCCTGAAGCGATCAGCCTGGTCTCAGGTGTGTGGGTGTCCCAGGGCACGTTGTGACATTGTCTGCAGGTGAGCTGCAATGCACAGTTGCAGCATCGAGGAGGTGCCCCTTCAGAGCTCCATCCTCGGTAGCGGTGAGCTTGGACTGGGTGGCGGCTGTGAGGTGGTGATCAATCGGTCCACAGGCAGCTATGAGCCTGGTGCTCCACTCGGCCCAGAATTGCTGCCCCACGCCTTCGTACCTTTGCCACGCCGCGGCACCGTCCCGAAGGCGGTCTATGGCCACGGATCACTTCTGCTGATCCGTCCAGCACTCGCGAGCTCCGATAAGCGTTCACGGTCGCCACCCAGTTGTCGGCGTCGTTCTGGAAGCCGCAGAACTCTGGCAACTCACAGACAGCCGGCGACGGTGGGGCGGCAGACGAAAATCTGGAGTATGCCGACGCCAAGGAGCCCAGTTGAGATGCGAGCTGCGTCAGGGCACACCGGAGCTCTCTACGGTTCTGGACTGAGCAAGATTCGAGGCCATGTGAGGCAGCTGCAGCAAACAGGGCATTCATTGCGCACAATGACGGTATAGCGGCAGGACACAGCTCGGAGCACCGAGCTATCCAGGCGTTAATCTCGACACGGAGTTGTGCGATGGTATGCAACAGCGCCGCGGCGCTGTCGGATGAGGCGTACAAAGAGCGAGGATTCACGTCCGCGGAGTATGCGGTGGTAGCAGTACTCCCGACGGCAACATCCATGTCCAAGGAAGCCTGAACAGCGTCCCTTGGATGCTCACGCGTTGAAAGAGTCCTGGGCACCGGATCCGTGTCACGGGGCGCGTACGCGGCGTTCCCAGACGACAGGAGCCCGTGAACATTCTCAGGCGAAAGTGGTAGCAAGGTTCCTGGAAGGTCGTACGCTGGAACCACCGAAGAGGCATGGACGCCGTCCGCGGATGATTCGATAAGTAGCGGCAGCAGCGGTCGAGTCGTGGAGTCCATGATTGAGGAAGCGTGGACGGCGTTCCTTGGATGGATAGACCGCGCTGCTGATGACCCTCGAGGACACGTCGCCTCAGGTTCAAGGTTCGATTCGCGTCGTAGGCTGCGCCATTGTAAGGAACAGAGACAGAGACAACGCCCGATCCTGGGCCAGCTTTTCTATTGTCTGACCTCGTCTTTCTCTACTTCGCTCTAGCTCCCGCGCGCCGGAGCCTCGGTGCCGCTCTTCGTCATCACAATATATATATATATATATATATATATATATATATATATATATATATATATATATATATATATATATATATATATACATTACTAAGTTCGATCGCTTCGCTACAATATATATATATATATATATATATATATATATATATATATATATATATATGTGTGTGTGTGTGTGTGTCTGTGTGTGTGTTGTAGACTAAGCGATTATCATTGCAGTGAAGCCAACTGTCTCCTGAACTGAACAAATGCTTATGAATGATATACAAATACATATATTATTCCGAATATATTTCGGGCATTTATTAAACGATTTTTCAAAAATAACTCGGGATGTAAAGGACTCAGTACCTCAGGCACGACAATGCGCTATTCTATTTTCACTTCCACTTGCCTAATAAAGTAGGCAAACTACATGCGTCTTTGGCATTACAGCTGTCTTGTAATGCAAAACTAAAAGAATGAAAATTAAGTGCTAAACGAAAGATACCAAGGTGAGCCATTACTCTTTCACGCGCAGGTAGCTTCAGACTCAGGCGCCTCGTGAAACAGCATGCTGCGCCACGACGCTCTGTCGAACAGGGTGGTGTCCCGTTGTTTCAGGAGGCGTTGCCCGTGGTGCTCAGTATCTCAGTAAATTTCATTCAGCAGTACGACGACAGCTGTTTTCTTCTGTTTTGCTGATGCCCTGACAACCAAATATTCGCGATTACACCATTCTTCGGAAAATTTCAGAGTATAAGTTTCCCGCAAAAACAACTACTGCCAAAAAATTCAACTCCAGCACTTGCAGCAATGCCACCAATGGTGACAGCAATGGTGGCAGCAATGCCACCGACTGCCAAGGGGCGGGGGGTCCAAGCCCGTCCTTAAAAAATGGATGGAGGGGGGCGGACCCCTCAGGGCCCCCCCTGACTTAAAGCACTGGTGCTAAGTTAATCTCGCCCGCGCATGCTCAGTAGAGAAGAGCTGTATTCTCCCAGAAATGAGTCACCTATATCAATATTTTATACTAAATCTTGCCTTCATTCAGCCGGCTAATTTAACACAGTTATCATACACAGTCAGAATATCAAGGCTTCTGCGTCGTATACCATCTCACTTAAAAAACGCAGTGCTAGTGGCTCAGTGGCCATACGTTATTATTCGAACAGTGTGCTGCGGGTTTTGTCACATTGGCGCACCCTACACGGCACACTTGACGCTGGTGTGCTGAACACTTGGACGCTCCTTACGGGCTGGAAAGAAAATGTTTAAAGTGCTCCTAACAATTTCGACTGATGTACGCGAATACACAACGAGCGCTGGCCCCAGAAATGCCACAAAGCATACAAGACTCGAACCTATGACAGGCGGGCATCTTACATAGAAGTCCAACGTGCTACCGCAACACCACGCTAGAACACGGCAAGCGTCGTAATTTCTCTTCATCTAACAACTAGCTTCAGTTGCCCATATTTTCAGTTTCTCTCTTAGAAACACAAATTCGAGTGTCTCCGTGCATGTAGCAACCAAACCAAATGTAGTTCGTTTGGTTGCGTTGTGCAACCCAGGGCCAAAAAGTCAATCTGACACTGTTTTCAGTAAAAAAGAAGAACTGTGTCAGAGCGTAACCAAAGATTGTGTGCAGCGTTCACACTGACTCTTTAAACAGTTTTTCATTATTGTGTAGAAAGCGCCGTGCTACTGAACAGTACGAGACTCACTAATTTTAGCGACGCGCTCCGACAGTGTCACTCTTGTTTGGTTTGCGAGTGCTACGGCCTTAGCGACCATCGGCATAGCGCTGCACATCATGCGTGACGTTCGTTGCAAAGAACGTCAACACTATATAACGAATATCTTAAACAACCTTTCGAATGTTGTCGCGATCATGACCGCCTCCAACGAGGTCATATTCTCTTATTTAACTACATGGATCAGAAGCTGAAAACCCGGCGATTGAGCTTTGCCAACAACACTTCATTTACCGCGGCAAAGTGCTGCCGATGACGTTCATTGATACGGCGTTCCGCCATCTTTCATCGGTTTGAGCACATATGGAAGGACTGGCTCCCAGAGTAGATTGATCGTGATTGTCACAATAATACTAATACTGCGAATGACATGTTGTCACGATACACTTCTGCAGCAAAAAGTCCAGGCACTCACGAATTTCATAGGAAGTGAGCGTTGTAGAGATGATCGTTTGAGGGCATACTTCTGTAAATTAATTGTAGTCTATAAAATGAATGAGTATTGCACACAGAGAGTAGAAAAATATATTGAAATCATGCAGGAAGTCATGCACTCGTTAGCTGACGCCCACTTTCATGTTTAATACAATTGCAATAGATCTCCAAGCAGTAAACGCTCGCAGAGCTTCCACTTGTTTTTTTTTTAGTTTTTTTTTAGGGGTGTGCGAATATTCGAAAGTTTCGAATATTCGTCGAATATTACATTCGAAATATTCGTATTCGATTCGAAAGTCGTGTATTCGAATAGTTTCGAATATTCGATAACTTCGAATATTCGAAAAATTCGAATATGCGATTCGATTATCATGCATAAAATAACTCGTCTTCCACATTTCTGCTGCGTTCGTATAGCTAAAAACGTTGCCGAGAGGAGCGATAAACATCGTAAGTACACGGAGGATCTGCCTGCGACGAGCGCCCCAATACGCATGATTTATTGCTGGTGCATCTCCGACGTGCAGCGCTGTTGGCGATCATGTAACCGTACATCTTCAATATTATGCGGCCGTAGCGTGCCGCACTACCACTCGTTCACTATGCAGGACCACTTCTGAAGAAAGACAGTGACCCACGTGACTGGTCGTGGACTGTAGGCACCTTCAGATACCCCAGTCTGGCAAAGCTTTGCCCCATGTACCTCCCTATACCAGCCAATTCTGTTCCAAGCGAGCGTGCCTTTTCAGTGGCAGGGGGGGTTGTCTCTGTTACAAGGGAGCGCGTGCTGCCTGATCATGTGGAGCAACTCGTATTTCTTCATGATAACATGTAGTCATTACTTTCATTGTGCCGTGATATTTGCTTGTGTTGTGATGTGCATTGTGCTTGCCTGGACATTGTGTTCTGGAGATAGCAGCGTATGTTGTGTTGCCAGTCAGGCTGTTAATGTTTTTTTTTTTCAAATAGCTACATGTTAAATAAAATATTGTTACTGTGGAGGCATTTTTCCTTTGATATTCGATATTCGATTCGATATTCGAAGGTGGATATTCGTATTCGATTCGTATTCGAAAAATTTTATATTCGCACACCCCTATTTTTTTTTGTTTTAAGTAAGAATACTTTACGCTGCTGCGTTATTTGTTTGCCTTTTGCTATGTTGTAGAGTTTCATAGTACGAGACCAGCTGGATAACTGATGCCGTGGTGTCTAAAAATCATTTGTCTACCCGCGTTGCCCAATGGTGACGTCAATTCCAGCGTCCCCCAGGGTCAACCAATGTCTATTCCTGTATGCAACCGTAGATTCGAGCCCGCTCTGCTTCCAGTGCGGTCGCAGTTAGTGTCCACCCAGCGCGCAGTGAGCTGGAAGACGACTTACAGTGTTCCCACTGCCTACCAATGCCTCGTAAAACACTGCGACACGCAATACAGTGGCCTCAATGCATCACTGGTCTCAAAGGCACAAGGAGGCCCTGGACCTCACTGTTTGTTTTTTCTCTTTTTTGACAAAGATCGAACCCTGTGTTTACCCTACGACTCTATATTACACACTGCGAAATGAACGTGGGGCCTTCCGATAACGGTACAGGGCAGTTATGTACCAAACAGCTATCAGTTCTCCTCCAACTGAGAAGCTGTGTGTTACAGGATGGTCTATATTCAAGCCGTCTCAACAGAATTTCTCCGCAGCTAAGAACGAGACTCTCGTCATAATGATAGCTGTATTATACTTCGATCTTACATTAGGGGAAGAAAATTAGCTTTACATATAAATCGCCAAGCAACAACCCAACTTCTGAATATGTCACAGACCAGAGCTAATGTGGGCCGATCTATAAATCTCGGCTGTCGCGAGAACTTTGTGCCTCGGTGGTGCGAATGGTAGGCTCATCTCGGTGACGGCGTTCTGTTGTACGGCGTTGTCGGTTCCAAGAAATAAATTTTTGCGTCGGGGTCGCTAAACCACTACTGGAGCAACTGGTTGCATACGCTCAATTGTGCAGTGGGCACTGCTTTGCGGGCCGCTAAACAATGATTGATCTATATTTAATTGATTAAAGGTATCCTAAAGCATCCACAACGTCATACAATGTTTTTCGCACAACATCGATTTGGATTGGCTATTGGTTTTCGAGCTTCGTTGAAGGTGTGGCGTTTTAAGCACTTACCTTGCAGGACCTTCGCGGTACCATTTTTCGTAGAAGTAATCAGTGTTATTAAGGT
The DNA here is from genome assembly GCF_013339695.2 of Rhipicephalus sanguineus. NCBI lineage: Eukaryota > Metazoa > Arthropoda > Arachnida > Ixodida > Ixodidae > Rhipicephalus > Rhipicephalus sanguineus. The sequence goes on along the minus strand of NC_051184.2, from coordinate 88,071,600 downwards.
ACGTCTTGCTCCATCGCACACACTCAATATTTCCAGTGCTCGGTCTACTTCTTTGCTTCAGCCAAACGAATTGGCTGGTATTTAAAAACTAGAGAAAAAAAACGACAAAGTGCGATTTTTTTCCTTCAGCTGAAGTTCTACCTGATGAAGGCACAATCATATTAGAAGTATACGCATGTCTGGATGTTCCGTACATTGGAATGCCGCCAGTGTACCAGTACCGCTTACCAGTGGTCTCCAGTACAGTACGTAAATACTGTGACACCATTGATGAGTATTTAGGAAAAGTTATTAAACGGCATCATAATACATAGTAATTAACAGCCATTGTCACAGAAGAATATGATGGACGTACATGCGCTGCGTTGTAATACTCATATAGAGAACGTTTTTTTTTATTTTGGGAGCGCTTGATTCATTGGGTGACTAAGAGTTGTATAGCAATGACAGCAACACACCTTCTATAAAGAGCAGTTTAGCATATTGTCCCGTAGTAGTGACAGTGAAGACTCAATCCGTAAAACCGTCAAAGATCGCGTTATGTTGCAACAAACTTCTGAGAGGGTATTCAGGAGGCGGAAAAAGACGGAGGCAGCCAAACCCAGATCACTTATAACACTCAGAGGCAAACTAAGAGTTGTCTTGAAGTACAAATATGCAAAATAAATGCAAACCACCTCTAACAAACCTACGAAGAACCTGCAGGAACCGAATAAAGTTATCCGCTCACTCACCTATTTCTAACCACAGTGAGGCAACGCCGACCGCACAAGCGCTGGTACGATTAGTTTTTCTTTCGTGAGCCAGCTCCGCTCGTCTGAAGGTCCAGACTCAGTCGTGTCGCGTCCAAAGCTGCTCTTGACAATCAAGCAAAAATCGTCCGTACCACAGACCAAGGACTCGACTGTCGCTTGTGCTCAGGTCACCCTGTGCTAACGTGACATGTAGCTCTAGGGGTGTAGGTCTACCGACCTGTCGGGCCTGCTCTGCCCTGGTGACGTGTATTGAAACAAATGCAACATAATTAATGCTGTATTGAAGAAGATCAGCTTCGTTGCGAACGGCAGAGGGTACCACTCTCACGCAGAAAGAAGACGACGTTCGGGTTAGTGCGTCGGAACGCTCGCGTCTCCTCTGCTGCTGCTCCTTGACATACCGTGACAGTTCCTGCTGTTTAATAAATAGGTGCTGTGCCGCAACGCCCTGTCTCAACTGGTGGATATGCTTGGTACTCTACCGTCCTGAAACTTTGTAACCGTACCTTGCCTGCAGTTAATTTTATGTCCATGGAAGACGACCAGCTTCCTGACCTCCCGGCAACAACCCCTCCAACTGTTGTTTGCCCCGGCCTCGTTCGGCAACGCCACCCTCCTTTCTTCATTGGTACTGGCGACAAGGACGCGGAAGACTGGCTTGATGAGTACGACCTGGTAAGCAAGCACATTAAATGGAACGATGCGCGCAAGCTTACCAAAGTGGTCGCCCTTTGCAGGCCCATCAACCCATCAATGACGGAGGCCGAGAAGATCAAGTTTACCTTGAAAGGTGTCCCTGACTATGCATTTCAGATACTCATCACTAATAACCCGCAAACGGTAGCGGACGTCATACAACTGTTCCGAAGCTATGACGAACTCTGGAAGGAAGGTGACACTACTCGTCGCGCCAGCGCGTCAGGTTAAACCATTGCCGCTTTAACGTCTCCTGGCCTTGCGCATGACGACGCTGCTTTACTCAAAAAGATAAAGCAGTTTGTACGCGAGGAGGTCACCTACCAGCTGCCCTTTCGCCATGTGTTCCTGATCCGGCCCCACCTACGCTACGTGTTGTTCAGGGGCAAGTCGCCGAGGTGCTACCCGCAGCCACTGCGCCACCTGTGACTGTTCCGCTCACATATGATGAAGCATTGGTCACTCCTCGACGTTTGCTCACTGCGAACCCCTACATCCCTGCGCACCCCTTTGACTCATCGCCTCAAACTGTGTGTCAGGCTTTTCGTCCGCTCTCCCGACCGGCACCACATTTTCAAAACCCATGGCGAACTCAAGACAACCGCCCCATATGCTACGCGTGCGGTATCGCGCAGCAAGTCGCGCGGGTTTGCCGGAGACGAGAGTTTACGCAACATGATGACATTGGGCCACATACTTATGATTTCGCGCCGAGACCTCAGACTGCTGCATCAGGTTCACATTTCGCTACTGACTTGGTTTCGACTCGATGGAACTTCAACACACGCCGGTCGTCTTGACGGCAACGCCGTTCTCATTCCCTATGACAGAACGTCCCCGGTCTGTCCCAGAGAAAAAGTAGACGCCGCAGTGGCACAGCTTTCGAACTTCAACGCGGTCTTTGTCACCGTGGAATGTTGTCACTGTTTCCGTGGACGATGTACCCGTTTCACCACTTGTCAACAGAGGAGCCGCCGTTTCTGTGATGTCTGGGAAGCTTTGCCAAAAGCAACGAAAATAACGACACCTATTCGCGACTTTGTATTAAGCGCTGCGCCACACGCCGGCGTCACCGGTACTATTGGCGTGTAATGTACCACTTTCTCCGTGCTACCTCCACTCCTGCCTTACTTTCGAACGGTGAAAGGGCACCACTCCCCGTTTTCCCGCTCCTGTGCAGCCTTTACCGTGTCCTGTCAGACCCTTTGAGCGTGTCGGCATTGATCTGTATGAACCTTTTTCCACCACTTCTGCTGGAAGCCGCTATATAATCATTGTCATGGATCACATGACACCCTACGCGGAAACGTCACCACTGCCATATGCATCGACGAGTGACATAGGTTATTTTATTTTACACCACCTCGTTCTACGTCATGTCGCACCACTTCCCCTGCTTAGTGACCGAAGGCTCGCATTTCTGTCCGAAGCTGTCGAATCGCGTCTAAAAGAATGCCGCATCATTCACCGGACCACTGTTGCCTACCATCCTCAAAGCAACATGTTCTTAATGTACGACGATAATGATCACTCAAACTGGGACCGCGTACTCATCTTCGTGACGTGCGCGCATAACACTGCGACTGGGACTATCAAAGCACTCTCCCCATACTTTCTACTTTAGGGACACGAGCCATCCTGCACGCTAGACACTATTCTTCCGTACAATCCCGACGATCTGAGTCGACAATATTTTCCCAAGCCGCTAAATACGCGGAAGAGTGTCGTCAACAAGACTAGAAGCACCATCGCGATGGCTCGAAGGCTCCAGCATCTTATATCTTTGGTTCGCTTGTATGGCTGTGGGTCCCTTCCGCCAGCCCTGGACAGTCATGAAAACTTCTCTCGCAGTACCACGGCCCTTACCGCGACGTCCAGGAATCATCACCCGTAAATTACATCATTGAGGCTATTGTGCCGTCTTCTGAAGAACGACGCCGTTGACGCGAGACTGTGCATATAGAGCGGCTCACGCCTTACTAGATCCTACTGTAGTGTCCTGGCCCTAAGTGGGCGGGATGGCTATTTTTCCGGAGGGGACACAAATGTAATGAAGAAGATCAGCATCGTTCCGAAAGACAGAGGTTACCACTCTAAGGCAGAAACAAAGACGACGGTCGGCTTGGCGCATCGGCACGCTCGCATCCGCTCTGTAGTTGCTCCTTGAGCTGCCTTGGCGGTTCTTACTGCTTATTAAAGAAGCGCTGCGCTGAAACTCTCTTTTGAAGCCCACAATTTTGAGCCGCTATCGGCCACATGTAGTCACGTGCTTTGCTGTGAAATTCCGATGCTTGATTTAGTATTAGGTGGTGACCGCCAGGGCGGATAACTATCTCCACTAGAGAGAGCTTGATCACTTTTTGAAAGCGCAAGCTTGAAGGCAGCAGAAATCGTCGGCTTTGTACGCTAGCACTCATTCATGCGCTACCACTTGATCACTGCCACCAACAACTTTGTTTTCTTTTTTTGTACAATGAGTGTCTGTTTCGTTGTAGTCCACACATGCCAATCGGAAAACACTTCAGCCACGGCAGACAATTTATGTGAAGGTGCCCCGAAATTGATTAAATTATTCGTAATTTTACTAGGAAATTGCAGCGAGATATGATCGCCTGTTGGTAGTGATTTCCTCCGTGCTATGAGTAGCCCGAGAAAGTTTACCCGAAGGCGAGGCTTCCTTCAGTATCACTATATTTTGGCAAAGTAGCTGGCTAGATTGCAAGCTTTCTATGTTTGATGCTGAGGTTACATATTCTCTGTGCGACGTGCAATTGAGTAGGGGTGCCAAATACGCCCGTCAGTTTTCAAGCTGCAAAACCATGGATGTGTACAGAAGCCGTCATCTTCTATACTATAAACCTTCCGGACAACAATGAAAGCCGCTGAATCAAACTACTGCATGCGTCTTGTGAAATGTGTAATTACATCGTATATCGAAATAACCATGCATCACACAGCGCAGAGAGCGACGGCCGCACTGGAACGCTACTTTACGGAACGCTATTGACGCTGAGTACGATCAGAGCGTCTACCAGCGCTACCATTACGAGTATGAGGCCTTGCTGTTGCCGCAAATGGCGGGATGTACCGACCATGTACCGTCGACTGCTACGCTGTAAGTAGTGGCAACAACGTACAAATAGAGCTATATAACGCTGGTGGGTCCACCGTTGACGTGTGTTTCCACTGTAGCGCATTTTTTTGAGCATCTGTGTGCTACATTTATTCTAGACACATTTATTCTAAACAGTCATCCTGTGGAACCTTTATTGGTCAATCACGACTCACCAATTTATATTTCTTGCTTTAAACAGGCACGTGCACTTGCCGCACATGCCTGTGTTATGACTGTGTAAATGCACATGCCTGTGTAGATGCCGCCCTGTACAGTGCACAGAGTGGTATTTCTCAAGCTTTACGACCGTAGGCAAGACTGAAACAGTGCACAACATCCAAACGCGAAATTCAAGGAATAGGCGAATCTATAGGTGTCGTAAGTATGACGTAACTTCGCATATTCTCAAGAAGAAAACATAATCACAGGACAAAACCACGACAACCATAAATGTCTCTTGAAGAAGGCGCATTTCGAGAAGACGTCACATTGATGCGTTAATCTTTTCTTCTTAAAAAAATAATTTTGCCAAAAATCGTCTGCATCTGTGGGTGTCGCATGTACTCTTGTCTGGCTCAAGCCGCATTAAGCAAGCGATATACAAAACGTGGGGGCAAACACTACTAGTGATACAAGGATGGACTGAAAGTGGAACTTGTGGCCGATCCAGCGAATTAGCAATGGCTTAATTAACATAATACTAATTAGCAAGGTCACCGTTAGCAAGGTTTCAGAGGGTCTGCATTTGCAAGGTCTTGATCACCACGATCTTAATTAGTGAAAACTGAACTAACCTGGTCTTATTAAGGCTCGAATTAGAAATGACCTACTTTTCAAGGCCTTGATTAGCATGGTTTTAGTTATCAATTTATTATTAGCAAGGACTTGATTACCAAGGTGTTAACAAGATCGTAATTACCATGGCCTTGATAAGCAGTGTCTAAATTAGCATGATCCTTATTGACTTGATCTTAGCATGATTGACTTAACTACCAATCTTGGCATAGTTTGGTTTATGGTGCTTGACTAAGCATGAAGGCTGACTAAAAACATGAAAAAAGAGGGCGGACAGAGCCAGTGCGCGCGTCGGCCCTGATAGTTTCTTGTGAACTCTGCACGGCATAACGAAAATGTCAACTCCGCTGTAAAGAACTAGAAAAATGCGAGACCTAAATAGCCTAGAGCAAATTGGACAGCGTAGCAGGCGGCCGCTGCAGAGAAAAGCGGGGAGACTTCCTGTGCTACATGAACTACTAATTAATCATGCCCGCCATCGAGTAAGCAGTGCACTCCCCGTGTATCTAACAGAGCCCGAGGCCGTTCGGAGTAGTGTTGAAGGCATAGGTGGTGTACGCTTCCACAGCGGCCGCATTTACATGCTAGCGAAATGAAACGATATCCTGCTACTTAAAATTCGAATGCATGTTGAAGAAACACAGGTAGTCAAAATTAAAGGAGAGGGTGCTTTATGCGAGACCTAGTTATTGTATCGTAAATCAGCCAGCGCAATTATTTAGCGTTGCGGGCTCCACACTTCGCATTGATCTGTAAGTAGACGCAGCTTGGAGTTTCACGCATGTATGTTATTTCCGGAAACAAGCTACGCTTGGAAAGGATAGCCGTATGAATGACAACATCAAGCGAATATTGGGGAAATATAGTTGCGCCTGAAAAAGTGAGAGTCATCCACATTGAAACTCTGGAGTCGTCGGCCCAGAGTTCAACTCATACATGCCCCATTAGTGTTCGCATTTACCCCAGATTTAATTATTAACGCGACAGCGTTTCATAGCTCGTTTCGCAGAAGTTCCGGTGTCGGTGTTGTTCGTTGTGAGCAAAAATTATTTTCTTCTCCATGAGCGAAAAATCGAGAAAGATACAAATGAAATAACTATACAAATATTAGGCTTGAGTGACAATTGAATCCAGGCCGTCTGCGTGGCAAGCAGGTCTTCTACCACAACGATATGCTATTGCTTGAAACTCCTTCGAAAAAAAAAACACTATATGAATGTCATGTAGTGGAAGGAGTTTCCTTAACTCATGTAATATTGCGTGGCATAAGGGTAGAATCGCACCAGGCGGCAACACATGTACGGCCGTGGACACGCCTGTGTAGAGCACGCGAGCAGCCGGTTTTTGCTCGGCAGGGCGACACCTTTAGGCAGTTCTGGGCTCTGATGTGGTGTGTCAGGAGCTTGCGCGGCCTAGTAGTCAGGCTGACCACGTGAGAGCCCGAAACTGCATCAAGGTGTCGCCTCGCACAGTAAAAACCAGCTGCGCGCGCGCTCTTCACAGACGTGGCCGACGCTGTACATTGAGCAACTAGTGGTTGTTTTAAAGGCCCAACCATCACAGCGCACTCAGACATATTTATTTATCATCAGCAGCAAAAACATCAACAAAGGGAACAGAAGCGTAGTTTCTCGTGCTAAGTTTGAACAGCGTGACCGAATGCGGACAGAGTAGAACGCACACGCACACGCACACACACAACGCTTTTTTTCAACTAGAAATGTTTATTTTCAATATGCACGTGACGCATATATATTGATGCGAAGTGTCACTGTCAGTGAAAAACAAGGGAAGCGCGAGTGGAGGAAGAGGACGACCACGAAGCTTATAACGATTGCCGCAGTCCCAGTGTCCAATAAAAACCCCCCCTTAGCTACTACAGAGTACGTAACAGATTGGTGGAGGTGCTGGGCAAGACGAACCCAACCACGGAAGCTTCACTGCTTGAACTTGGCCGCAGCCGCCGCCTTGCCGGACTCCCGCCTTGGTCGATCGAAATATTCCAAGAGCAGACCTCTGCTGCCTGGACGCCAACTACGACGGGTTCCGTACCATACTACCGAGTGTCACCAAACTTCGGCGGGACCTCAGAAGAATACGTCGACATGTGGCTCAAGAACTATAAGCGGCTGAGCAGAAGCAATGGCTGGGACTCGGAAGCGCAGCTCAGGCACGTTGTATTTTCGCTAACTGACACCGCTCTCACGTGGTACGCGAACAAAGAGGACATGTTCACGGCTTGGGAACGTTTTGTCGAAGAAGTGCAGAAGTGCTTCGAATAACAGAGACCTGAGCTAGTTGGTAAGTATTCATTCTAAAAAGTCACGGCGTGCAAACACGGACACAAGTAAGAAGTCAGGACACCACAAACGCCGACTAATGACTGAAGAGACGCACAATGGCGGAAAAGAACGAAGGCACAAAAACTTATCTGCGCATGCCCATGCAACAGGCGAACCTATCCATCCGGCAGGCGTGGGGGCCTGCGTCGAAAATAACTCTTAAGGCATTTGATTTCATCTTTATGCATGTTAATCGGCGGTTGGCTCACGCATGCGCTGCCACTATTCTCGATGTGCCATGCTTCAATCATCAGGCACGTTTCCTGGTTTCTATGCCGGTACAACCCTGCGCATTCATCGAATTTTGGTGTGCACTTACAATCTCGAGAATGTAAAGATAGATTAGAAGGTGAGCCTCCTGTTAGCGGTCTCTTATGTTCCAACAATCTCTGGTTAATGCATCGGCCCGTCTGTCCCACGTAGAAGCGATAGCAGCTGAAAGGGACCTTATACGCCGCACTTTTACGGCAATAACTGAATCTGTTGGTGTGTTTTACGAAACAAATATCGGTACGCTTCTTGTCTTTTACTCGCTCATTCCTTCTCTGCACAGCGGCACAAATCTTACCTTTTGTTTCTTCCTATTTACTCGCTCATTCTCGCTCTGCACAGCGCTTGCGGAGTCCTGACGTTTTCTTTATGTCCGTACTTGCACGCCCTGTCTTTTTAGAATGAAGTGATTCGGTGATTCTGACGCAAATAAGAAGCACGCGGAGCAAACATTGGCTCCGAGGGCACTGCTTCAAGGAGAGACATCCACTATATACATCGATGAAATCTTGAAGCTGTGCAAGATAGTGAATGTCCGGATGTCTGAAGAAGAAAAGGTTCGGCACGCTCTTAAGAATATAGCCGAAGACGTGACAGTTCCTTAATTGCAAAGGAAAGCCAGAGCTCCGTGTCTGACGTGATGAAACACTGCCGTACCTTTGAATATGTATGTATATATATACATACGCGAGCAGGTGAAAAAATTGGCCGCGTATCTGCGCGCTTCGCTGCAAATGTCGTCGAAAGACGATAGTATTCCGCCGGCCGTACTTCATCAGTCCGGTTCTCATCCGTGATGCTGTTCCCAGGGCCACGGCCAGGTGGCCGCACCATATTGTTGGCAGAGGGCTTTTTCGTGCATAGCATCGCATTTTCAGCGCAGCCTAAGAAACACTACGACCTTTAGAATTACATTTCTATGTATTTTCTAGTATAGGGACGCACCGCCTAATATTTACGTATTGATGTTGCGCCTCAGATATGTGTAATATTCGCAATGCCCACGAACTATAGGTGGCGCGCCGTGCTTTTCAAGATGGCGCCAGGAGGAGGGTCAACCCGTTTGTTAGCATAGGAACAGATAGGACGTGCGGACCTACGGCCCGTGCCACTTTCACCGGATGAAGTCATGAGCTGCGCTGAAATGGATATGAGGCTAAAATACTTTCCCAAACCATGGAGAGTGCTAAGTACTCGCCACCTAATTATTTGCTGCGGTGTGAAAGGTTATATTTCAGCTCCGCTACCGTGCATAACGATGCTTCGCGAAATCCTGTGCGTGCTACATAAAACTGCATGAACTAGAATTGACGTATGAGCTGAACGGCACTCCGGGGTAGCACGTATCGAGCGTGCCTGACGGATTTGCGGCAGTAGTAGGCCGCCAGCGAGTAGCGCTATCACTGCTGCGCGCGACCATACGTTTAACGTGGTGATGGTTTGCAAACATAATACGCCGTCGTCATAACTTGCGAAGTCGGGAACGCGGAGTTACGTCTTCAACGAAACACAAGCATTTAGCATCCCATTCAGTAGCGCTTGTGTCACAGCCATGCTGAGACGCTAGCCGTGTGCAATTCACTTCCCTCGCTTGTTGCAGGTTCGATCAGCGCGATCGAAACATGAATATCGAAAAGAATGCACACGTATGCTTTTCGCAACGTCGAAGAAGTTAGTCGAGAGGCGTACGTGGATTGTGGCCGTGACTGCACGTTCCATCGCTCTAACCATTTCGCTTCGCAGGTCGAGCTCGAGTGGGTTGGCGGCATGCGGCGCTCCATAATATCCACAACAATTGTGATACATGCAATGCACAAGATGAAGTATGCTTTTATTTTGATCTCGCTCAAGGTTATTATACATTAAATACAATCGAAGTGACTTACGAGCGTGAAAGAACATTAACGCACGAGGGGACATGAAGTGCAACTCGCTGCTCGTGAGTTAGCAGCTGGTGGTTCATCGTAGCTGTCACTCTCTGTGCTTTCACAGTCTTCTACGTCCAGTGAAAAATCCTCGTCGTCAAGATGGTTTCTTTCAACATCACTGCTGAAAGCAATCTGAAGAATTTCCTCCGCCGACCGACTTCGACCACTCCGCGTCACCACGTTTACTATACTCCGCGACAACTTTTCTTGGCACCACTGTGGAAGCTACAGAGCCAAAGTGCCTGCATGCGCGCGCGCCAAGAAAGAGTACCTATACTTATTTTCTAATTAGAAAAGTTACCTAGCTCGAATAAATAAAGATTTCCTCATTATAAAAAGAGAACGAGTATGGGAAGCCATTTGTGAAAAAATGTTATTGTAAACTTCAAGTTTGTTTCTGTCTTTATTTTTTGGACAGCACCACGTTTTCCTCACGCCTGCACCACATTTTCCTCACACCTGCTCTCTGAGTCTCAGTAAACATGGCGTCCGCGATGCCTCCTGAACCGTTGGCCTGAATCGTGTGCGGCCGCCAACTCGCCGTTTCGTTCTCCGAAGAAGCTGTACTCTAAATTTGACAGGAAGTGGCTATCAAACCAGACCACGCAAGTTATCTGCAATGTCATCGCTGAAGTGAGGCGCCGTCAGCGTGACTTGTCTGCAAATGCAGTGTGCCGGACTGTCGCCGAGCTCACCGGAGTGAGTGAGCGAACAGTTAAGCGTATCAAGGCTGAAGCTCTGCGGGCCCCACTTGCCTCCCCGACGCGCAAGAAATTGAATTTCTCGGGCCAAACTGAGAAGCGCATCACCGGCAAGACGCGGCTGCTGCGCTATTACACGTTTGCGTTGGCAGCACAGCTACTTCGTGCGCAGTGAAATACCTACGGCCGAGAAACTACGCTCTGTGAAGGTGTGTGACCAGCGAAGCTTCATAAAATAATCTGCGTCAGTCTCTTTTTAATCAAGCGTGAGCTCTCTTTAAATCTAAACCCAATTCAGCGGCATCATGGTACTTGCATTCCGTATTTATTCGAATACAATGCTAGCTTTTTCTCAAAATTTTTGCTACTAAAGTCGCCCCTCGCGTCACAATCGTGATCGCGTTACAATCTAGCAAACGCCGTATTCAGGTTGCGGTGTGCGCTTGGTGGCGTTCATCATATTCCCATGTGTCTTATTTTGTTGTCTTCGGGCTTCACCGGCAAAGACTGTTTGGAATGCTCCGCGCAGACCGCGATGCGATGTTCCAGAAAGGCCACGATTGTTTTAGATCTTTCTGTTAAGATTGCGCGCGGTACGCGAATAGTCAGAGATTACGTGGCCACCAGCGATAACACTGCAACATTCGATAGAACATGTATAAAAGCCGACACGCTTTATGACTTGTCAGAATTATTGACGGACGACGCTCTGAATGACTCGTTTCCCGCCCACAAGTTTGGCCAAATAAAGAGTTTCATCTTCGACACACCCACTGCTGCCTTCGTCAACGTAACAACCCTGTGACAATATACAGTACAGTAGGTAGATGCATCTACGCACACTGATGTTCCCATTCTGCATGTAGACGTGATGCTAAACGCTCTAGCGATGCGAGCAAGCTAAACCGAAACTGGAACTGAAATCGGCTGCAAGATGCCGAACTACTTGCGTAGTAACACAAATGTGCGGATGCCCCGCCTCCGTAGCCTTCGCTCCAATGCCAAGATAAGTTGTCGCCGAGTATACGAGAGAGACGTCTGGGCGCGAATTACATTTTGCTCTCAGACCGGTCAACAAGCAAATCGCTTGAAGTGTGCTGCCACCTATCAACAAACGTACAAAAACAAGCGGCGCAGCGGTGGCTATGAAACCCAACACACTGGCGAAGGACGGCGTGGATGGAAAGCGTTCGCTCCACGAAAGGCGTCGAGCAGACGCGTCCTCGAATGATTGAAACGTCGCTCGCACGATTCGTAACAGCGCTTTGCTGACAAAGGATAGAAGCCCTATTTTAATGTATCGCCAACTTGAGATCGCTCAGTTATACAAGAGCACATCGCGAGCCCGCGCGACCTCCCGCGTACAGTGTTATGGGACTCATGCACTATAAGAAACACTGTCCAATGCTATATGCAAGTAAAACAGGGTGAGCTTCAACTGAATATATCAGACGATAATATTTAACTAACCTACGTGGCTACAGAGAGCCTCGTGAAGCTGATAGTATGTGTACGCTCTGGGCTAGCATTGAAAGCGCGAGTTGCCACGTATTTTCACGAAAACTTCGCGTCTCGCAAGAACGAATCAGATTTCTCGTGTCGCGAAGGGCCCAGTTTGTTCACTGATGCAGGGATTATGCAAAGTCGTAGTGTTCCTTTCTTGCCAACGCGTTAATACGGAGGCCAGCACAGCCGAACAAGAGAGCGACTGCGTAGTGCTGCCATTTTGTCGTCTACTAACCCTCCTCGAGAGGACGCTCTTGAATCCGCTTGGCGGCGCGACAGTCTATGGGCATTGCGAATTAGCTTTTTGATCGACAATGTTCACAAGTATGAACGCGGCTACCAGTTCAAGATGGCTGGGCATTCAGCAAGTGCTTAAACTTTGGCCGGGTGGCTGGATTGTGTGATAGACAGACATACAGGCAGACCAACCAAAATTTCTGCGTTCAAGTATCCCAAGAAAGACTATCGTCTAAAAAAAACAAGAAAGATACAAAGGAAGGACACAAACGCGCATGTTTTGCCGCCATCACAACCTTTTGCAACCAAACTTGTGTCACAGATTGAGAATGTCATTTCCTTGTCGGACAGTGACAATGGTGGCATGCTGACACACTTATCATTCATTATTTCTATTTCACAGACTTCAATAATTTCCCTTGTCAGTCATTCTTCTGCCTTTTGAGAATACTCGTGTTTCCAAACATCGGAATACAGCCGCATTTTTGACAGTGAATACCAAGGTGCCCGGAAATTACTTTTGTCACGTTGTACTTGTGCTCCGTCAACATTCGATGAACACAACGGCCAGTCTGGACAATGTACACACGAGCGCACGACAACGGGGCCGAATAAACTGCGGCTTTAACGCGATCCACAAATTTTTCGCTATGCTTAGTGGAACAGGTGATATTTTCTTTTTCAACACTGACCCACCTGCTAAGTCCCTGCAGTCAGGGGCGTAGGCAGAAATTTTTTTCGGGGGGGGGGGGGGCACCTCCTTGATCTGTAGTGGGGACGAGCAGGCAGATGTGGTCGAGTGTCATTTTCTGCTCTGTATGCTATGGCAAAAAAAATTTCGGGGGGGGGGGGGGGCACGGGCCCGATGTGCCCTAACGTGGCTACGCCCCTGCCTGCAGTCGCACGGGCGCGGAAAAAACAACGTTTATACCAGACCTTCTCGCAATCGTTTTGAGATTGTGAGATATGGCGTGAATATAGGGCACTACCGGAACAATTTTGTACGCGTTCAGTCGCGCTGTTCAAATTTAGCACGATAAACCAACAAGCCCGCCAACGCACTTTGGCTAGTTGCGCGCATTGCCTAAAGGACGCGTAGGGGGCCTTTCGCTGATTAGCAAAGGGAAGAATTATGGCGTAGTGGGCACTTTACAACTGCACTCGCAGCATGCATTCTAGGATAGTTTGAAACGGCCAATGTTACGCGCACTGTCGTTGGTTTCCTTACGGCACGGCTGAGGTATGCACCGAGAACCGAAGTTAGGCTAGCAATTGAGAAGGCGATGATCATAGAGCCCGATTACGCTATCGCGTTGTACTCTTGAAGGCGAAGCTCAAGTGTCGTCCAAGTTTTTTGACGCTTCTTCAGGCGTATACTGATTGGCTTCATTTTTTCGGATGCGTTCTCGATAAACAGCATAAAATATTCCACGAAAGACTTGGCTCATGTTTACTGTAGGCGCTCGGAGATGGCGCCAGTGGCAGTACTTGGAATTTATTTCGCTAGTTTCAGAGGAAACTGCTGTAAGCCATCCGAGGTGGGTCACGTTCTCCGCGTAAAAATAACGCGACGTGTGGCCTTAAATATTGGCTTCTCAGCGTGCTGGATAAGGCTTTTCTTGGTTATGTTGTTTTTATGGACTGCATAATTTCTGGATAAAGTTTTTCTTTAGCATCTCACGAATGTTCTTGATCACTTTGCCCTCAGAAGGTGACACACAGTATGGCCTCTGTCGGTGATGTCGATTATATCCTGTTTCTATGCGGTGCTGTATAGGAGGACGCCGATCCTCTTTTGGGGAAAAGTGGAACACTCCTCCGGAGTGTTCTGTCAAAATACTCGCCAATTAACGAGGCTCGCTTTTGCTGAGAGACTTGTTTAACATAGCCATAAGTGAAGAGTCTATAGCGTGCACATTAACACAATGAGGCTGATCACGGGCGTTGCGACCCTCTGCAAGGATGGCGAGGAAGTACGAGATGTTTACGAATAGCCGCAAGATTCAGATTCTCCGGCAGTATTGTAGGCTCATCGGAGTAGTTGACTGTAAATAAGCCGGTGCACCCTTGAAAACCGGACAGAGTGCAATAGGGTATTGGAAGGCTGTTCTTCATGCATCTGAGCTGAACGGGTTCTACCGTAGCGTCCAATGTTTTGTAGGTTGTTGGGGAACAGACTACTGGGACACACATGGCATACAACGGCAGCACTGTTGTATCCACGCATGGGCAATGGGCACTTTCGTGACAAGGCGGGTGTCCTATACACGCAAACAGAATGCTCGAATAGACGGCAAGTTCGCCCGTTGGGCAATCGACATTGTCACCGCACAGCTTAAAAAAATTCAGGCCCCGGATTACGCCATTCGTAACATGAGGTAGAACTGCGAACTCTGCGCAACCAAGCTATCTTCTACACTGCACACACCAGAAAGATATAGCAGCTCACAACCCACTACACGAAACCTAGCGGCACGGTCCCAGCAACAACATCGTTTTTCAACCAAGGAGGCGTTAGAACGCGAAACTCATCACTGAAATGGCTGCTCCTGTGTTTACAAAAGTGATAGTTCAAACGCCGTCTATACCCACGCACACACCTTATTCTTAAATATACAAATTGACGGAGGTATTTCTGTCTAAATCGAAAGATGTCCAGCGAAACGACCTGCAACGGTCGCGCTGACTAGTTGTCCGGAAGGGGAGAGAGCTATCGGCGTCGAGGAGACGGCGACCGGCTTACCCGAGGAGCAGACAATGATTTCGACCTCGGAGCCGGAAAATGGAGCCGATGGGATAAAGCGATCGGAGGCCGAAGAGCGGTTTCGCAGCGTCATTGGCCTATGATGGGCTGACCTTCGCGAGAACGTCTGCGGCTGGCGGAGATAGCAGTACCTGGTGTGATGGTTAAGGACGTTCGTCATTGTTTATTGATAACGGACGAGAAAGGATTCCCGTGCACTATTTAGGCGAAAAAAGAAGCTTTATGTTGCACACTAGAGAAGAGAGAAAAGTGATAGGAGCAAAAAACTATATATACAACACTAAACGCCAAGCATCACGCAACATGCGTGAGAGTTAGCCCTGAATTAATAGGCGTAGAGTCCGCCTACGCTACCACAGTGTCGAGCGCGTATAATTCTCGATTCGTAAGAAAAACGCCGTCTCACAGTTAGGGTCCCCGTCGTCCCGGCATGATGTGTACATCGACGTGCTCGAGGGAAAGGTGGCATGGCTGGAACGGGTGAGAGCACACGGCTGCGCTACTCTGTGCAGCGCCGTTGAGTCTGACGTCGCGGCCAACCCAGCAGTATGGATCGCAACTCCCGATGACCAGGGTCAGGCCACGACCCACAAGGACCGCACCAGGTAGGCCTCGTCCACGAAGCTGCCCCCGGCCACTGCACCGAGGCAGGGGCCTTTCAGCAGGCCTCGTCCTTGGACGTTGGACAGGCCACCGGATCTCGACCTGGCGGGCTCGTAATGGTCCAACGCCCGCCTCAGGAACGCCGCCAGTAGCTCGTCATTTCGAGCGGCGCACCGCTTCGTTTGCCTACGTGGCCTTAACCCGCGACCTTTTTTTTTTTCCCGCACGTTCCTTCTTCTCTTTTTTCCCTGTTTTGTTGTCGCCTTCGTGCCACCTACCCTCCGCTCATCTTACTCAGTTTCGGTGTCCCCTTTCTCGCCGCTTTTGATGATGATGATGACCAAAACTTTATTTCTCCCAAAAGAGGGGACCGACTTAGGGATCGGTTACACCTCCACATCGATCAACAATGGTGGCTGTCGCCCTGGCCCCACACCGCGGTTGGAGCATGGCGGACAGTGTACTTCACTCCACCGATATAACAGTTACTGAAGAGGTTGTCATTGCTTTGGCAATGACCGACCGTACGTACAAGGTGATCGTAAGTGATTCCCAACTTGTCATCCGAAATTTCGGCGCTTTTTAGTCCTTTCAGTCATAAATCGCGCCCAACACGCACCACTTTCGTGTCCTTTCCTCACACCTGGCAATGTGATTCTCGACTCTGCAGCCGTAGCCCTCAGGTAGAGGACGTTAAGAGAAATGCCGTTGAGAACGCCCAGCCCTGAAAGGTCACCTCACCGAATTCCTAGGTTCAAAAGCCTGTACTAGAGCCGTCTGTCTCTGCGCGCCGCGGCTGGGACGAGATCGTTGCTCCCGTATGGCTGTTCAAACTCAAGTGTGTCCCAATGTCACCAGGTAGTTCCTCTTTTACTGGTGTCCGCGACACATACAGATGGTTCCGAAGGAGCTAATGGTGCTACTGGCGTCCAGTAGTGTACGTAGTACGTTGAATAGGTAGCCGGTTATTGAATAGCATCGCACACCAATACATCATGCCGCTTAATTCTTCGCGCACGATTTGCCGCATAGTAGAAGCAAGATCGGCGGTTGGACTCACACCTACGCTGGTGGCAGTTGTGACATTTTTCCGTCGCCCAAATTCCAGCGCATTGCGACGCGTCTTCAACTTCTGAAATGTACATCAGTGACGTAAAATGATCGATACGAAGGTGATATATGTAACTTTTAGAAAATAATTAACATCTTGAGTGATATCCTGGAGAAGATGTCCAAACTTGTCTCCAGACATCCTTGGGTTTATGATCGCGCGCTGTTTGGGGAATTACTCCACATACGTAGTGCAGGTCTGTGCAGGAGTGTGAGCTCTTTGCGAAAATATCATCTCAGCGCATTTTGTTTTGGAGGGAGAGTCGCCGAAACATTTCTTCAATTCTTCTCAAAAGAGCTCCCACGTTCGTCAGTCAGAGACACCATATTTTGGAGCTTGGAGAAAGAGTTCCAGTGGATGTATCGGCTCCCTCTCATAATTTGTGAGCCACTCGTTCACATGTCCTGCTCTTTCTGCGAACGGGCGTGGTTACATGTAGTGACAAATAGGTGCATGCAGCATTGACATGTACGCGGTTGAAACTGCCAGTGGGTCTTGTCCTTCGTCCTGGCCCATGGTGATTGACGTCGGTGAGATACCCGCAAGGTGGCGGCGGCTCCGGCAAAGTCCAAACGGTTGTGGCTCTGTGTTACGTCGACGTCGTTAACCTTGCGCCTGCACCACTCTGTAATGTCCACCACTCTGAAATGGGTTTATTGAGACGCGACGCAGCGATTGCCTCAGCGGTCTTAGTAAACATCGAGGTTGTGATGCTGATGATGGCGGTGTCCTATACCTGATGGCACTCACCCACAGAGGGGGATGGACCCAGAACCGAGTGGCAGGATGTTTAAGGTGAAGACGCATTCAGACTACAAATAAAAATAAATAATCGAAAAAATTGAAATGCTTAACGAGCATGCGGTCGTACTATGACATATGATATATGACGGATATAATGATGGATTTGGGACCAAGATTACTGAAAAAACGTAGACTCACACCACAGTGAAATGGAACACAGAAGAGCAGACATTGTGGTGGCTAACGTAATGTAGTGCCGCTAAATAATAAATGTACTACAAGACTTATTGATAACTTAATCTTATGAAGCGGAGCTACAAGGTATCTTTTTCTCTGACTTGAATGTCGGCGACACAATAAAAGAATGGTCTATTGTTTCGATTTCGTAACAAAATATGCACAAGGGGGTCGCCTTGAGCCCAGCTGCTCATTGGCGGAATTCTACAGGGAAAATCTGCGTCTCGCTATATGAAGGCACGCCTTCTTCCTCTTGACCTCTCTGGTTCCTGACTCATTATACCCATGTACACATAATCAAGGTACGCACGTCCGCAGCAACTCCCCTTCAGAAATAACCCATATATGTGTTTATGGGATATCGGAAATACCTTTTTGTAAAAGCGCCACGTTAGGTGATAATTTGTGCAAACTACAAACCCATCTCCTGCTTTTTTCACTGTGATGGTCCTTGTAGGACTAAATTTTGTGACTGCGGCCCGCCAGCTGACATGAGCTTGAGACCCCTGAACTAGTGCTTTTACATCCAGGTGGAGCTACATGTATGCGTCCGCATTTCACTCCATCCGCCATTGTGAAATACTAGGCTGTGGGTATCTTTCAATGTAAGATATCCAGTCGCTGACCAAGGCTAACGTAAGCCTTTTACGCTATACTTACACTCACACCATGTTCTTGGTACGTACACATTCAGAATTTGTTTTGCTCGAGTGGGAGTGCATTCACATGGAGCTTATATGTAAAAAAGAACATAACGACGACGCAACGTTCTTGGCAATTTCATGCATGGAAGGACACTGAGAGAGATGCACTTGGCGTTCATCGGAACAACTGTAAGACCGAGAAAAGGGGTAAAGATTTTGAGATGAAATAAACAGCCGACAAATTACTTTCTTCGTGAAAAAGGTTTCGATCGATATAATTTGTTAAAAATAAAGAAGGTCTTCGAATCGACAATGGACTAATGCGGTGGCATATCACAGCCCCAAGAGCAGCATTCTCTTTATTATAAACTTCTGCGCTGTGCTGACACTTTAACATCAAAGAGACGACGCCACGGGCACTGGTGATCCCTTCTTCACATAACGGTTTAGGTGTCCACAGGGTAGCGAAGCATGGCAAGTGCATTAGAAGGCTGATGATAGAGGGGACCCAAACGCTCTCTCGTTCCACTGTTACACTCTTGAAATTACAGTAAACATACTCTGCCATTTTTTACGCCTGCCAAACAAGCTCGAAAGTCCCTGCAGAAGGCCGCGGCGATCACATTTCGCGAAGATCACAGCGCTGCGTGCCGCGCAGACGCTATATTTCGAAAAACAATTTCATCGCCCCTCTCCTGCGCCTGATCAGACCTTTTCGTCCTCCAGTGATGTAGTCCTGCCAATGGGCAACGTTACGTAGTATCCACTTCATCGATTGGCCACTTACACTACGAAGATGCACCTTGGCCTTGCGGTGATGCAGTTTTAGCGGCGCAGTTGGCATGTTCATTTTCTTGTGCTGCCCTTTGCCGCTTTTTTAGAGCGCATACTGCCGGGACAAGCGCTATTATGAGAACGAAAGCCTATGAGATTAAGAGGCGTTTCGCGATTTTACCGCTAGGAGAACGGCGCATGCGCCGTTGCATACTTGTTTGCCTCGCGTGTGTCTCGCACTCCTCGCACCACCCGTTCTCACCACGCCGCTCTGACACGAGCGACACGTAGAGGAAGCCCTGCTCGGTGGTTGGCTGCGCGGCGATGGCTCAATTGTGCCTCGCCACGGTGGTCTAGTGGTTATGGCGCTCGACTGCTGACCCGAAGGTCGCGGCATCGAATCCCGGCCGCGGCGTGCCTCATAATTATATTGCTGTTTTGGCACGTAAAACACCAGATAGAATATTAACATCGGTACGGATTGCTTGGGCGGTTTTTGAGCGCGGGCAGTTCATGATTACGATAATATTGCATCTCTCGCACAGGGCGAACCTCGACCATAACAGCTCTGCTGTCAAATGAGAAAAATTCACAGCCTGGCTCTTTAGCTATAAGGCATACGAATATCTAGTGTTTAGCGTCCCAAACCCACGACATGATTATGAGGGACGCTGTAGTGGAGGCCTCGGCAAATTTCGACCACCTGGGGTTCTTTAATGTGCACCTAAATCTGGGTACCTAGTGGTTATGGTACTCGACTGTTGACCCGAAGGTCGTGGGATCGAATCCCGGCCCAGCGGCCGCATTTACGATGGAGGCGAAAATGCTTCAGGCCCGTGCATTTAGATTTAGGTGCACGTTAAAGAACCGCAGGTGGTCGAAATTTCCGGAGGCCTCCACTTCGGCGTCCCTCATAAAGATATCGTGGATTTGGGTCGTTAAACCACAGCGATTGCCACTGCTATTTAGATTACAAAGACAAGTCCTTGTCTCATCAGTCGCATGGGCAAACACTCTAACAAGTTCTAATATCACACTGAGAGCAATTTCATCATTCCTTGTGGCAATATGGTTTGTAGACTTTGAGAAATGCTCATTTTACGTACATTCTGAGACCTGCGGGCAGTGGACACTCATGAAGCATCCCCAATGCTTTGGATCGTTCGTAATGTCTCACTGTCGGATTGTGAATGATAATGAGGTCAAGCATCATAGGTAATGTATTCGTTGGATAGGGTTTTGCCAACACTGAAAGCCCATACGCAGGAAAGACTGGAATATACTGAACGCCTCCTTCCCTCCTTCCCCTTTCCTAGAGCCTATCTACTTGTGTACGCGGAACAAGTGAGTTCGTTTGAAAAAGAAAAACAGCACTTGTTCTGCATAGACCTTTTTGCTCCCTTGTATTTCGAGGACGTTCATTTAGCAAGGTTTTACCGGGATAGTTGGCTTTGACACTTTCGACAGCATGTACTCGCGCATGCGCGATTCTGTATGAATATATACAGGTGTATTACATTAAAATAAAAATTCACTTGTAAGTCAGCGCTTGTCTTCGTGTGTCTCTTCTTCGTCCGTGTGTCAGAGTGCGATGTAAGCTACAAAGGCTGTTTATTCAACTGGCAACATTACGTTTGTGCTTCTTAGTGCTTTTTTATAACCTCAGATCGTCTAAAAGTGGCTCAATGGACGACGTAAACTATCGACGCGATAGAGTTAAGGAGCTCATTTTGCTGGAATTCCTGTGTCATCATCGGCGGCGCCGTCGTTGCTTGTGAGCGAAATATCAGCGTCGTCCGTCAGCGGATATTCTAGATAGACGCAAATTAATAAATAATGCAAATTGCATATTAGATTTAGATTATTTATATTATATTCCTTTATTTTTTATATCAGGCGCGACTGAAAACCGAACCCAGGCCTTTTTCGTAGCAAGCAGGTATTCGACCACAAAGCCTCGCCAGTGCTTGAATATGCTTCGTAAAAAACACTCTAATAATGTCATGTAGCGGAGGGAGCCTCCTTAACGTATGTCATATTGCGTGGCATAATCGTAGGACCGCACCTGGCGTAAAGATATGTGAAGTGCGCACCGATTGGGTGGTTTGAAGCTGCACACCCGTAACTGTAGTGTCGGAAACACGGCGCGACTGAGGACAACGAACACACTCAACCCATGCCACACAAGAACTCCTTTATTCCGGTGACAGTCGTATTTATATATGTCAGAGGTGACGCCATCTCTTGATGACAGTTGAACATAACTAAAGTCACCTAGTGTCGACCTTCGACACTATATCTACTCCTCCCTAAATATATACATATTTACACAAAAATAATTACAAAAAGAGTCAATGTTCACATCATGGTACATTATACATAGTCCTGAAATCTCGTGGGTTGTCTTCGGTTTCTTGCGGACCTACGAAGAGGTGGTGGCTCACCAGCCGGTTCGGTGCCAACAACTGGAGCACAATCACCATCACCATTCACTGGAGCACTATCACCATCACGATCATCATCATTAGGAGCAGGGTGCTGGTGAAGCTCAGAGGAGAGAGTCGGTCTGCCAGGCGTCGGTGGACTTCGCACGGTGTCGTGGGAGTGTCCTTTGTCATTCCATATTAGCGCATGGTGCGGCAGGGCTTCCTTGGGAACTGCAGTCAATTGCGAGGCATTCCACGTGCGAGCATCTTCCAGGCAGAAGGACCAGCGTCCTATTCGCTTGAGAATTTCCAAAGGAGGTCCAAAAGTGGGAGTGCCTTTCGGACCAGGGACTGGCTTCTTGACCCTCACGTACTTTCCAACTTGGAACTTGGGTACTCGGGCAGCTCTCCGTCGGTCAACATAATCCTTGCTTTTAAGCTGGCGCTCTTTCACCCTCTTCCGAAGTGAGGACATCTCCTGAGCGGGATCTGCGAAGAAGTTTGCAGTGGGATAGCCAATGACGTCCAAGGATGTCCTCATGTGCCGGCTATGTAGAAGCACTGCCGGAGAGAGTCCAGTGGTACTGTGAGGAGTGGCTCTGTAGATTCCCAAGTACTCTGTAACAGTATTTTTTATTGGGCGCTGCTCCAGTATTGCCAACTGAATGTATGATTTGAGGACACGGTTAAACCTTTCGACCTGTCCGTTGGCTTGGGGGTGATATACAGCCGAAAAGCTGTGCCTGATACCTCTGTCTTGAAGAAAGGACTCGAATTCTTGAGATGTAAACAGTGGTCCGTGATCCGAGACGAGTTCAACCGGATAGCCTTCCCGTGCAAATATCGACAAGAGGAAGTCAAGCACTGTACGGGAGGAGGCTTCACGACAGAAAGCTATTTTCGGCCACTTTGAGAAGTAATCGACTACAGAGATGACAAAACGACAGTCAGCTGATGCACGCTCAAATGGCCCAACAACATCAATAGCTATCTTGCTCCAAGGCCGGTCGGGAAGAGCTACTGGCTGCAGTGGAGTGGGGTAGCTCTTAACACTCTTGTCTGCAGCTTGGCAGGTTGCGCAGCTGTGGATAGCACTCTCAACCTGCTTGTCCAGACCTGGCCACCAGTACTTTTCGCGAAAACGTTGCTTTGTCTTCACTATTCCCGGGTGTGATTCATGGGCTAGTTGAACAAATGTAGCTGTGAGCTTGGCTGGAACTACAACGCGTTCTGAGCGCATCAACAGGCCGTCCACTACTGACAGTTCCTCTCGCACATCATAGTAAGGTCTTAGTTCAGGTGACAATGTTTTCTTGGTCGGCCATGTAGCCTGAACGCATTGTGCAACCTGCTGGAGCTTGCAATCCTCGGCTGTGGCAATACGGAGATCATTGATATGGACTGAAGACGTTACGATGGACACTATTTCTTCTTCAATCTTAAGGCCGTCTTCTGTGCCTGGGACAGGAAGCCGGGACAAAGCGACTGCTACTTTGTTGTGTTCCCCACGGCGGAACTGTACAACGAAGTTGTAACGCAGCAACCGAGCAGTCCGCCTTGCAATGCGAAGTGGTCGTTGTCCTGTGCTTTGTGTTGACAGCAAGGATACGAGGGCCTGGTGATCTGTTACCAAAGTGAATGATCGTCCCCAGAGGTAAATGTGCCATTTCTCGCATGCCCATAGGCAGGCCAGGGCCTCGCGTTCTCCTGTCGAGTACTTCCGTTCTGTCTCTGTTAAGGTTCGTGATGCGAATGCAACGGTTCGAATGGATGGACCGTCAACTTGTTGCAGTACTGCATCCAGGCCATATGCAGACGCGTCTGTGGCTACAATAACTGGGAGCGCTGGGTCGAACATTCGCAGAACTCTTCTCGATGCAAGAAGTTCCTTTACCTTTGTAAAGCTTTGTTCAGCAGCAAGATCCCATTCAAAATGAACGTCCTTGCGAAGTAGCCTACGCATAGGTTCTACCTCTCCGGCAAGGTTGGGAATAAACTTGGCATAATACTCCACAAGACCAAGAAATGAACGCAGCATGCCTACATCTGTGGGGGTGGAAGCATGTACAATTGCGTCAACTTTTGCTTGAAGGGGTGCTATTCCTTCTGCGCTGACATGATGGCCAAGAAATGATAGCTCTGATGCATTAAAGATGCACTTATCATTGAGTTTGAGTCCAGCTTCGGAGATGCGCAGCAGAACTTGCTCCAGGTTTCTCACATGCTCTGACTCTGTCCTGCCGAAGATGATGATATCGTCTATGTAGCAGAGGACCCCCTTGCAACCATGCAGGATTGCAGTCATGAGTTGCTGAAATGCGGCTGGAGCAGACGCCAATCCGAAGCACACTCTTTTAAACCGGAAAAGGCCGTCGTGCGTAATGAAAGCCGTAAGGTCTCTGCTGTCCGGATGAAGGGTAACTTGGTAATATGCAGAGGCCAAGTCGAGCTTTGAGAAGTAACGTGCACCATTAAGAGAGTGCAGCAGCTCTTCCGTATGAGGCAGGGGAAAGCTATCAACTACAATTGCTTTGTTGGGCTCTCTGAGGTCAACGCATAGGCGGATGCTGTCATCTTTCTTGCGGACGACAACTATAGGAGAGATCCATTCAGAGGCGTTAGCCCTTTCAATTACATCGTCGGAGAGGAGCCGCTGAAGCTGGTCGCTAACTGGCTTGCGCAGGGAAAGTGGGAGGCGTCTCAGCTTCTTCACCACTGGAGGGACTGACGGCTTCATTTTGACCTGATGCTGGACGCCTTTGGCCAGGCCAAGGGCCGGTGAAAACAAATGTGAAAACTTAGCCCATAACAGAGGTGGCATATCGAACTTCGGCGGGCTTGCAGGAACTGCGCCGCCCGTATGCGCAGATATTGCTGTTTTCTGACTCATGGTCTCTGAAGCTTCGGCAGCCGTGCACAGGCAGCGTAGCTGCGCGCCCACAATGTGCAGTCCTAAAGCTTGCACCGCGTCCAGACCCAGAAGAGAAGTTCCTCCGGGGGTGACATGAATGGCTATCACGGCTGTTTCCCTTTTAAATGAGATGCTTGCTTTAAACTGGCCCAGTACGGGGATCTTCCGGCGTTGGAAGTCCAACAATGTAAGGGCAGAGCTCGTCAACTGAACCCATTCAAACATGTTTCGAAATTCTTGTTCCCGTATAATTGACACGGCTGATCCCGTGTCGACCAAGAACTTAGCAACGCGCGGTTCTGAGCTCGAGGCGACTGGCGTGACTACGACATCAATGTAGACGCCCTTGCGCTTGTCTTCGTGAACAGTGAGTAGGCTAATGACATCTGATGCATCTTGTTCAGGAACTACTTCTTGGATGTGAGTCGGGCGTTGTCCTTGTGCTCTGCGTGAGCTACGACACACTCGCATAAAGTGGTCACGGCGGCCGCATGCGAAGCAGGTTCTATCGCGAGCGGGGCATGCCGTCGGTTCACAGTGACGTGTGCCGCAATTACCACAAGCCTGCGTATTTTTGCTGTACTGAACATCGGCAGCGTTGGTATCTGAAGATGGCGAGCTCTTTTGACGAGCGTGCGGCAAGCTAGGGCGGCTCTGATAAAGGGGGCGTGCCTCGTTGCTGTACCCGCGACTATCGCGCGTGCTTTGTTCGGAAGCGTCATACTGACGTGGATGTTGGCGTGTGATGCGCTCAACGGAATTAGAAAAAGCTTCCGACTGCAGCTGGGCTCGCTCGCTGAGTAGCGCAATTTCAACGGCACGGTCGAACGTCAACGTGTCACCTTTCAAGAGCAACCGTGATCGCAACTGCGGGGATGCAACTCTGGTAACGAACTGATCGCACATATTATCGTTGGCTTGCTCGGCGAAATCGCAAGAGGCTGCCAGTTCACGAAGCGCGAGGGCGAAGTCGGGGATGGACTCACCATGTAGCTGACGGCGCTCTCGGAAGTGATGTCGTTCTAGGCGAATGTTGCGCGCGCCGGCGAAATGTCGTTCCAGAATCTCGCGGGCCGCGTCGTATACGTCTGGGAGACTCGTCGCTGCTGCTTCTTGCTTGGAGGGCACGCCACGGTCTTTGACTTCACCGGTTGAGGTAGCGGCGGCGGCCAACAGCTCAGTCGTCGGTAGCTGGGGTGCGGTGGGCGTCGGTGGAAGCGCATCGAAAATACGTTGTCCTTCCGGGCCCAGGCAGTGCAACAGCAGGGCTCGACGGCGGGGCGCAGGCAGGTCGGCCGCTCCAGACGCGAGAAGAAAATTCTCGAAGAGGCGTATCCAGCGGGTCCATGGTATGGCTGGAGTGCCCGGGGCGGCGAGAAAGGGGGGCGGCGGCGAAAGCGCGGCGGAAGCCATCGCGGTGTGATCGAAAACCTCGTCGCCAGATTGTAGTGTCGGCAACACGGCGCGACTGAGGACAACGAACACACTCAACCCATGCCACACAAGAACTCCTTTATTCCGGTGACAGTCGTATTTATATATGTCAGAGGTGGCGCCATCTCTTGATGACAGTTGAACATAACTAAAGTCACCTAGTGTCGACCTTCGACACTACAGTAACAAACCTTGCAGCTGCACAGGTGCGCTGGCACCCTACGGACGCACAGTGGGTACATCGCCAATTTGCCAAAGGAAGAATTATGGCGTAGCGGGCACTTCGCAACTGTACTTGCAGTAAGCATTCTAGGATACTTTGACCCGACCAATGCTGCGCGCATAAACTTTCCTTTCCTTGCGGCACGGTTTAAGGCGATGCGTAGGAGGACCGATTACGCTATCTCGTTCAACTCTTGAAGGCGAACCTCAAAGGGCCTCCACTTTTTTTATCAAAAAATGGCAGCACCAGCCACTATTTGCAAAAGTGCCCATTAAAACTGTCAAGCCGGGCAAGGTTTCTCGACTAACGCATTTTATATATAATGTTTCGGGTGATTGTAGGTACATAACAAGGCAAAACATGGAGGGACGATATATGAAGGCACACAATTAATAAATTTCCAACGTCGTAGGCGTCAGAACAATGATATGGTTATGAGGCACAGTAGAGTGGGAGACTACGGCTAAATGCTGAAAACCTCGAGTTCTTTAACGCCCACCTAAGTCTAGGTACACGGCTGTTGTTGATCTTGGACTCTGTCTAAATGAGGATACTGTAATGGCCTGGTGTGCGACCGATGGCGGCGCTGTGAACGGCGCCTGTATGACGTCAGAGCGGGGATTCGTGCGCTTTCGTCTGCTACGTAGGCCCAGCGTAGTGTTTAAACCACCGTTGTGGTAACTCTCAACAAAAAAGCAGTTCAATTGGTTATCTTGCGTATGGGGCTACTGAAGCTGTTCGAACACCCGTGGGTCTGCTTTTAACGTTCATTTATAACCACAGCTATTCGTTTCTTAGAACTGCGGCCCCTTGTCTCCGCGGCGAGTGCTGCGCGATGATGATGTACATGCTATGTGCCTCAGTGTACTTCGTCCGCTCGTGAAAAGCTTTAACAACTATCCTAAGGACCCAAAGCTGAAGAAGTGGATAGTCAAGCTCAGAATGGGAAAGCGCCCCACGCCTTCATCGACCGTGTGCAGCAAGCACTTCGCGGACAGTGACTTCTGCTACCCACCGTACGCGCCACTCTTAGGTAAGCTTGTGACCGCGTTTAAACGCGTCGCCAATACTTAATAGGCGACTTACACAAGGTGCGGTGCCGTCCCACAACCTGCCGCGAAGGCCCCTAGACAAGGAGCCGACGACGCGGCCTCCGAATCGCCTCGCAGGAAAGCGCGCCTCGTGAGCTCGATCAGCTGAGCGGCGATGGATATCTGAGACTACGGCTGCATTTGGATGGTGTACATGCGTATTTTACTTATGAAGGCAAGCGCGCGCCTAGCCGACTGCTTATCATAAATTTATAAGCGAAACCTGTTGCCGCTGTTTAGTGCACATTCTCTAAAAGTTTTCACCTGAGGCAGTGCAGACAGTTTTTTAAAAGCGAAGCTCTTTAAGCTTTTCGTTAGGCTGCGTGGCGTGAAACTCGCCCCAGCTTGCCACGTTAACATCTGTGGCCCTGTGCATGGTATAATCAGCGATTAACTATTTGTTATATTCTAATACCCTTGCGATGGCCCTGTGCGGTGTTAATATGAACTACGACGTAATATCGTTGTCACTGAACCGACAGTACGAGACAAACCGCGATCATGGGCATCGGCAGGGGGGTGTGCAACAAGGCGGCACTTGCGCACTTGTTAGCAGGACGAGAGCTGCGACGGTGATGCGATCTCCGTTGACGGCCTCGACCGCGCATTCAAGAACGTCTCCTGCGTCGTACACCGCCTCGGCCTCGATGAGGCACCGCGACCTTTCACAAGCTTTATCTACATACTTGTAGATGCAGGAGAACGGCACGCTTACTGAAATATCGAAAGAAACACCCAAACTAAAAAGTATCGTACGGCGGAAACAAGCTAACGAGCGAGAACACTCCCACATAGTTTCACTTTCTTACCAGCAATGCGGTCGGTGGCATCAGCGCACTCAGCGCACTCGATTGGGCCGCAACTAAAACAAGTTCAAGATTACACTCGAAAACATTCGTTGCACGCGTTAGTTGACCGTCGCGGGGCTGTTCGTTCGACAAAGTTCCCGCCTGAAGCAGACGATCCGCATACAGGAGCAGCGGCTGCTGCAGCGCGGTTGAGAGCGGAGTCCCCGCACTGACGTCACACGCGAGAAGGCGCCACTCCAAGATCTCAAAGCCAATACTATATCGTAGCACGGCACACTACCTGCTAAGCTACATTGGCCGGTGCTAGAGGACAAAAAGCTGACATCGAAGTTTTGCCTACCGTACATGCCGTAAAAGTTAGCACAGGCGAAAACTCTCGTGTGCTAACATGTGTGTAAAGCGCTTCACACTCCCCAGTTAAGTGCCTTATTACAACGTCACCCGTCATGGCGAACAAGTGTCGGGTATCCATGCAGACAACCAATTTAATTGTTGTTTATATTACAAATAATAATGAAAACGGTTTACGGAACGTTGCTGAAAAGAGCAAGGTCTTATGATTTAGTAATTAATCTATGGCGTGCACCTGAATACTTTAAACGAGATACAACCGCCGTACTTCGCATTGAAAATATTGATATACGTACATTCAATAAACTTTGCCAAGTAACGTCATAATTTTCCGGAGGAATCGTAATGATTCCAGCACTACCCGCAGCAGCAAAGTCTATTATAAACGGTAGAAACGCTAGTGTCAGGAAGATCATGGTTTCTCTGTCCTGCAAAACATAAAATAGAGAGCGATATATATATATATATATATATATATATATATATATATATATATATATATATATATATATATATATATATATATATACGCAGTGAAACAGACGCGCGTACGAAGCGATTTATTGACGTTTGGGCCGCGGGTCCGGCCTTCATCAGAATACAATGCATGGCATGAGTCCAGTTTATATACGTGTGCATATCAGAAAGAAGAAGATATGAAACTGACATGACAGGCGATATATTGGCTTACAAAAACCCATGTCACTCGCTTTGAAGTGCACCTGATACACGTGTAAAAAGATATATATATATATATATATATATATATATATATATATATATATATATATATATATATATATATATATATATATATATATATATGTGTGTGTGTATATATATATGTATATATATATATATATATATATATATATGTATATATGTATATATATATATATATATATATATATATATATATATATATATATATATATATATATATATATATATATATATATATATATATATATATATATGACACTGACAAAGTCTGGTCCACCAGACGAAACGTTAGTGAAAATATACAGTGCCGAACCTACGAAAGTCGTAGTTTCTTTTTCATTCCTTATTCTATCGGGGTCCGCGTGATTCTTTTCCCACTACTATATATAATATGTGTATATATATATATGGTGTATTTTCTATTGAAACATGACGTGGTTCTTATGCTGTTGATTTTGTCACAAAATAGTGTTGGTGCTCCTAGAACGCCTTATTCTAAATTATTTGAACGATGACTTCCAGAGAAAACCAGAGAAGAACTCGCTAGAGGTGCCACAGAGGACGAGTTTCAGAAGCACTTCCAGGCAAGAATATTAATCACCTAGTCGTCGATAGTGCTCGGCGTGCACTTACGCAGCGAGTATTTTTATCCAGATTAGCTTCTCAAGGCGTGACGACGTACAAAGACCTCGGCAGGCACAATAAACCTTCGTGCACATTCCTCTACGTATTACGCTTGCATCGCGCGCGAGAGTAAAGGAAAATATTTTTCTAAAGCCGGCAGAACTAGAGCGTAAAAAAAAGGTTGTTTGGCTTAGCTCAGCTATGCCAGGATATACGTAGCGTTAGCAAAGTTTCAGCTGATTATTCTTAGATTTTCGTGTCTCCGAAATACGTTTAGCCTTCTTCTGTTTGAACATTCTTTCTACGCTCAACTGCTAATTGCCCGGCAACTACTTTGGGATCCGATGAGTTAAGCTTCTCTGCTCTTCTGCGCCGTTGAACAGCATTTGCGCTCTGCTTCTCCATGACTATACCACACTGGCAAACGCCTGTCAGAGGCGCTATCAAGCGGCTCGAGCGCAGTGTCAGACGGCGACTGCAAAGCGAAGGCGAATAGCTGCGCGCGTGCCGGCGCCAATTGGTCTGCCACGGCTACGACGTCACTGTCTCTGGAATGCGCAGACCGGCGGCGGCGGTGTGCGCGGGAGGTGCCGGCTCCAGTGCGCCAGCTGCGTGACATCACTGATCCTCGCGCGTGCGCAGCACGGCTCTGGAGGAGGCGCGCGAAACTGGCTCTGCTGGCTCAGCTAGGCCAATGTAGCTAACGCTACAAAACACATTCTTCATTTGACGCCAATGCAGTTTCAGTGGCAATGCGGACGCAGTCATTTCGCTGCCTTCCCGCAGAAGCTATACACTCCAACATGGAACGACACCCACAATTGCAGCAATGCATTGTTTCGATAGCAAATACGTGGAAACCCCCGGCGCGTTTTTGGGTCCGGCGGGAACTCCGAGCTTTGCTAGAAAGGAGCAGTCGTGCGCGCTTTTTCATGACGTGGGTCGGCAGACGGTCTTACCTTTGCACATGCTGCTCTTACTGTTCAGTTTCCAGTGAAGTGGTAGGCAGCACGAAGGTCGCTTTGCTCTCAGCAGTGACCGCGTTTCTTTACGCCCGCGTTTTGTCGAGTCACGGCAGGTTGTATACAAAAGGAGTTAGCTGCCAGCCTTACTTCATATAACATTCCATTTTGTTGATATCGCAATCTTGCCTCGCCCTTGCGGCGAACTTGTGTATATGTCGTAGAATGGCATTGCGTGTCGCAATGAGACAACCAATTGTGCATACTATGATACTTTAGAATCAATGAACCTGGCAGATCTTACTAAAGAGGGATTGAAACTATGAGTTGAAGGCAGATGCAGTTGTATCACAATTGCTAGTGCACTCATCAATAATTAATGTGTCGCGCCATCAGTTAGACCTGATAATATAGATTGCCAAAACATTTTCGGGTTGGTTTTAACAAGCCGAGGCAATCCCACTATCCCAATAGAAGTATTTGGCATACTTCGATTAACTTCAAATTCCTCCTTCACTTGATTAAACCGAGCGCGTTTAACGGGATCACCACTAGGTATTGAGCGTCGTAGTCTACTCACTCGTCGTGACTAATATAGCATGTCTGTTGTCGTCCAAGCTTTGTTTTCGTTCTTTTTTAGCAGGAACAAAACGCTGAACACATTGCTAATGAACATTTCTCGAAAAGCCGCCCTAAATCATTAACATTCCCACCAGAACATTTATCAGTAAATATGTAAAAAGAGCTACACACTGAATCAATAGCCGAAGCATGATCGGATTCATCAAAATAGGGAAATCGGGTACATGATATGCTTGGTTCGGGAACTCGAAGAGAAACACAGAGACAAGGTTTTTTGATCCGAAATACCTTCGGCTACATTGCATTCGAAACCGGCATTTAGAGGATGGCGTGGCTGAGAAAGACTATGTCGAGGACTTCCAGACCTCTCGTTGGCTCATCCACGACCTACGCACAACACACAATTGCGCACACCACACTTCGGTACTGTTGTGTCCTGCGCAGGTGTCTGTCAGAAAACTGCCAATTCGAATAGGAACGTGTGATTCAGCAAGTATAACTATATTACGCCAAACATCCTGCCGCGTACACATAATCCTGAGAGGTCCCACCAAAACTGTTGTTAGGCAGCCGTTGACGAATTGCACTTATTTATGATCTATACAGGATGGCTGAGGGTCATTGTAGCACCTTTGTCAGCGTTTGTCTCTTCCTATAACAACTAGTATGCCTTTCGATAGACTTTTAATTGAACGGTAAGTTTAACCAGAGCAATGTGTCCTATACACTTTCAATTGTCAGCTCACGCCGTTCCTTGGTTGATAGAAACTGTGAATCAAGTTTCCCGCATACCAACATACCACTGGCCGTGGTAGGCGCCACATGAGACTCGCGCAAATGACTGCATGATGTACTCGACAGACACGCCACATTAATCACGCCATGCCCAGTGACTCGTCCCGCGCGCATATGCACCTCATACACACGCGACACAGAGAAGCACGCACATACAAACATAAGCACTATCGACCCGCACGCACGCACGCAGGTAGTACATACACACGCGCATATACACGCGATATAGACACGCATGCACTCTGAAGTCTCGACTTATGCTGACTGGACCTCGGGCGTCGTAAACTGATTACACCCATTTTCTTAACCAACGCCTCGAAGAAAAGAAGACCCTTGTCCCTTTGCCAACGGAGTCGACGAAGACTGCATTTCGCAGCGGTGTTGTTGGAAGCTTTTGTCGATGGGTCTGGCGGGGCCCGCGTACGAACATCGGCATGGGGTGGCGGACTTTCTGGTCTACCATCACTATAGGGCGAGACGCCGCGCGCGCCCTTCAGTGTTATAGCGTGGGCACAGCGGAGCGCCTATTGTTGATTTAGTTCATGCAATTCCGCTGTCGCCCCTCTGCCGGACCGGGCCGGCCATCCCGTCAGCAGGGCTGTTGCCTCCGCAACTTCTGGGGCTTATTATCGCATCCTCCGTGAATGACCACCTGCGGCGTTCGAAGATAAGAAGCGGCGACCACGCGGAAATGTACCGAAGACGCCTGTTACAAGCGTTGAAGCGCGACTTTGACATCTGGTCGCCAGACACCGGAGAAATGAGGGCGATGGGGATGACCAGAGGCTTTTATGCACAGCGCTCAAAACACTGCGCGTTGACCATTGGAGAGGGGCCGCTTTGTCTGAGCGTTGAAATTCCAGGGCGCATCATCGAACCGCTTCCCCGTTACCCTCTCCAAATTGAGCTTGTGTATTTTACTTGATCTACTTTGCCTCAAGCGAGGGCTTTGCGTGGCTGTGGGTTGAGAAGGCGGTCGTCGGGCTGACACACGCTGACCGACAAGCAAATATGTCTCGTCAATAGTGACAATTGGTTGGGCGCCACCGAAGAGCGGGGTCGGGGCCTATGAAAAGCGACCGTGGGACCACGATGGAGGATGGAAAGAGATAGAGAGGAGAGACGATGAGCTGATGACTGAGGTAGATGATGAAATAGATGACTCACATGGGGACGACTGAGGGAGGTTATGAAGATGATGATGGAGACGATGAGAAGTTAAATGAAGAAGGTATGACGAGAGTTTGCGAAATGAACGAGCATCGTTTTGGCTCCTTTCGAGGAATTCACAGGGGGAGTCCGGTGTTTCGATGCCCCGAGAAATGAGAAAGAGAGATTTTTAGCCACTTGGAGCACGAAGTCCGCCGTGACGACCGAGTTGAGCCCCTGCACGAATTCGGCAGCGACTCCGAGAGCAAACGAGCCCAGACCCGAACAACCAACCCCTAGGCCAGCGACAAGGCCGGTTCACTCGTGAAATAAGCTATATCCATTCCATTATTACGAACTTGGAAGTGGGAGGGAGACATTGCGCAGCTGACCTATGCAACAACGTTATCTTGTTATGCTGATTGCGTCATTGTATTGTCGTAAATATTTTTCTTATGTATTCTACATTGCACGTCGCTTTGTTATAATTTTGTGTAGCGTGTGTTGTGTACGGGGAGCATGTTTTTATGCCATTTATGATTGGTAATCAATAATGTGTTAGTAAATAAAGAAAGCTCGTTGGCTTTTTTCCTTACCGGCCCCAGCACGAATCCTTTGGAGTAGAAAGTTGTTGATATCCGTGGTCAAGAGTGGGTGAGTGATTGTAGCGGCGGTATATAATGGCGAATTTAGCGATGGATCGAGTAAAGGGATTTAGGGGCCTCCCCTTGGCAGTAGGGGACATCTCAGCACGTGCGTGCATATATCGCGCACGCGCGATACAGCAACACAAGCGATATCAAACATAAATAATATCCTCCGTAAGTATTACCCAATACTGGCAAGCCATAAGCGCCTTAGAAAAGCGTTTCCCGGAGTACCAAAGGTCGTGTATCGCCGCGATAGGAATTTTAAGGACATGTTAGCGCATGCAAAAGTAAACCCTCGTTCTACTGCCTACATAACACCTTGCTATCCTCCAAGATGTAAGACTTGTAAACACCTTCAAGATGACGTTATAGTTAAAAGCACCGGAAGCGATTACGTCCATCATATAAAATCTAGTTTTACCTGCACTGGTTCAAACGTTATCTACATGACAGAATGTTCATATTGTCAAAAACGGTACATTGCGTAACGGGACAACATGTTAATGTTAGATTAAACGGGCATCGCGCATACACGGCGAAGAAGTTACCCAAAGCAGTGGCACAGCATTTTAATGTAGCAGGTCACGATTTCGAAGATCTCAACCTTTACATACTTCAGTCAAACTTCCGGTCCCCAAGGGACAGAAAATATACAGAGCCATACCTTATTCACAAGTTCAACACACTCCAGCCAGCAGGTATTAACGTTTCTAAGGGGGCTCTTGAATCGATTCGGTATGGTACATACACAACGAAAACCAACGAGAGTTAAGCCCTACTTCTAGGAATGTCGAACTTGCTATTATTAAAATGTCACGTGCTTCCACTGAGAATCATTCAGAGAAACGTACACCACCCCCCTCCCCCCCGTTTTTTGTTCCCTTTCTTTCCCGCCTTTCTTATGACTCACACAGTTCGTCACGGCCAACGTTACTAGAACAAACTCAGTTTAAAAGCTCCGCCGGAGAGGCGGTCCGCGTGGCGGTCGTGAGAACTAGTGGCGCTGCAGTCACGTCTAGCTTAGGGAGCCTTCATGTGTGCGCGCCCCCTCGGAGGGGGCGCGCACACATGAAGGCTCCCTAGTCTAGCTGCCGCGGCTGGCGCTTGTGATCCCGATGTACGAGCGCACACAGCGACGTCTGCGTTTTGTTCGCTCGTCATTTTTGCGACTGTTCTTGACCAGGCTTAGCGTCTTGTAGGAAGACACGTGCATGGTGTACGAAGCGTAACGAGGGCGAACAGATTCACGGTGCGGTATGCTGACTTGCTATGCGCCGGGCTGCAAGAGCGGCTACCGCAACGACGACTCCGCTTCACGACACTTCTTCAGACCTCCAAAAGACCCTACGCCATTCAAGCTTTGGATCGCAAAGATAGGAAGGTTACTGCGAAATGCAAGGTCTGTGGCGTTCATTTTGAGAGTGACGACATTGTAAAGCACTATCGTCCTGTCCTTGCGGGACAAGAAGTTTTGATACCACGTGGAAAGTGGCAACTCGCGCCCGGTGCCGTGCCGCGCTTGTTCCCAGCACTTCCACCCCATATTTCAAAGCCAAAATGTTCGGGGTTTAGGCGCAAATCCCCCCCGAAACCACACGGCGTCCCGCGAAAGCCCAGTGCCCAGTTTGGAGGAGCCGCCAGATATGAAATAGCAAAACGAAAGGCAGGCGATTACCTATATACGCTACCGAGACTGAGAGTTGCATCACACTGACATTCGATCAGTTGTCAGCTGTCGCTATACCTTCAAAGCAGTGGATTTTCGAGAGATTTCACGACGAGGTATCGAACAAGATGTGCGGAGTATTTTACACTCGCCGGCTTGGGAACGGGTTGCTCAGCGCAAAAATTTCACACGGTACACATAGAAAAGATGAGAACCAGCGCTGGTCCTCGTCTTCTCTATGTGTACCGTGTCAAATTTTTTGCGCTGAGCAGTTTAATAATGGAATACCAACTAGCCCAATCCCACACTTTGCTTCGGGAACGAATACTTACTTGTGCAAAAGATAATTGTACTTGACGAGCAGTTTAGCTGCGTAGTGAACGGCTACAGCACGAAACGCAAACGGCTGTCGTACAGTGTAAGAAGTGCTGCGGGCATGGAACATCTGCTCGGTGAATTTGAAAAACTGAAGTTGAATACTGACGACCCTTGTAGCGACAGAGTACGCGCGAATAACTGCTCGGTGCTCACATCACGGCCGATCTGTTCAAATTGTTTAAGGCATCGTATAAGGATGCGACGTAGAAAGATGAGACACCGAAAATACAACTATCCGCTGAAACAATTGCTCAGAGTCGATATCTATTCGATTTAATCGCACACTGAGATTTCATTTACAAAGTTCTCGTAAAATTTTCCGATTTTGGTCAGTATCCCTTTAACCGTCGCGAAAACGTGTCTTGTAAACATTGCAAAGCATTGGTGATGTTTTTCGAGAAAGTTTTTTTCAATAAATTGTAGACAAAATGAGTACAGTTTTTCTAGAACGTTTTTGTATCTCGAGTAAGTACGCTTCTTTGTACACTATAAAGGCTTTTACAAACGTGTTGGGTTGTTCTTGGTCTAGATAAGACGGCAGCGGCTAAAATTGTAGTGGTAGTTATAAAAATTACGCAAAACCCTCATTCGCTTAGAAACTCATTCGCTTAGAAACTGTTTGAGCAGCCAACCGCGCAGCAACAGCCCATTGCACGCAACGAATTCACGCATGAATGCGAGGAGCAGTCGCCATGAATACCGCACGAGACCATACGCGGGTTCCCACAAGAGCTTCGCAACCTACGTGCACTCCTCAGCAATCGTCTGAATGCGGCGCACCGGCGTCTCACCGTCGCTGATCCGCCAGACTTTGCGCCGCGTTGCCGCCAATGCCTTCGGCAAGGAGAGAGGGTTTACGTCATGAGATGAGGCGGCGCAGAGGCGGGGTGCAGAGAGCGGCTAGATGAAAGAATTGCCAACCTCTGCCTAAGGGTATATATGGCTCTGGATAAAAGAGCGCCGCTACTTCCTTACATCTAGGGGTTTGAAATGGCGACATCCCGCTGGTGACGCTAATGGCCTTGAGAAAGAAGGCTAGCTCTCTTACTCCTTGCACTGCTCGTCGACGGTCCTCTCTTGTGGGGAGGTCCGTGGGGCTATTTCGCGGATCGTGTGCCAGAAGCATGATAACGATGTAGGGAAGGCGTACGAGCTATGACAAGTGCGTTATACGAGCGGCCGCATTAATCCTAATTGGATGGCTAACGGCGTTACAGACTCAGAGTTCAATGCACGGCCTCCGTGGTTCGTCTGGCCAAAAGCGGATCTCCGGAGGCTCCGTTCGGTGCGTTGAAGCGCATTCCGCCCCTGTCCATTGCGTCTAGTTGCAAGAGCTCAGTTACGTCAAAATGACGCTGCAGGAGAAGAACTAGCAGCAGGAAGTGCGCTCCTCGCCAAGCTCAAGCTAATCAGCGGCGGCCGAAATGGACGGTCCATTAGATGGGCATCTCGAGAATAGCTTCCCTGGCTGTCACACCGTGTTCTCGGCTTACGCTCTCTCCGTGAGTAAACATGGGAGGCAAAAAGTGCAGACGCGCCTCTCGTCAAGTGATGCACTGGTGTAACTTTGTTTCGTGGACTCCTTAGCACGCCGCAGGAGGGCGACCTTGGTCTATGGTTAATAGAGTGCCTTGCTGCACGCGGTCTCCGCTTGGGCACGCTCATCGAGGCACACTAATGGTCAGCGACCAGCCAGCTTTTCTGGCTGTCACACCGCATTATCTGGTGGTTGCGCTCTCCCTGTGCGAATGAAACGGTCGGAACAACGGCGCGCAGCCGGGGCCAACCAAGGAAGCCATGCTTGAGCGCACGACATCTTGCAGTGTTTCACCGTATTGTGGTACTAGTTTCTTATGATTTTACATGAGCTATTATGAAATGCGACAAGGGCTTGATGATTACTGACGCCAATGTGCATTATACGATACACTGCAGAATTTACGATTCAATTTCAGGATGATCAGACACAAGGCTTGTATTTATTGTAGAAAGACCAGAAACCAAAATATTGCTGTCAGTGGACTTTTAACGTGCACTGAAATCTAGGTACACGGGTGTGCCTGTATGTCTGTCTTATCAAAATGCGGCCGCCGTGGCCGGGAAGGCAATCCGCGCCCTCGAGACAATCAGCGCGCACCGTATTCGCTACGCTGCCGCGACGGGTACGAGGGGGCACGCATGTGACATCGAAACATAAAACCTCCGTTGACTGGGTATTTGGCTCGACCCTGTATCGGCCAACACGCGCTAAACTCGCTTCGTGTTCCCCAGTGAAGTACTTGCAAACCCTTCGCACGCATATTGGAGATTAAGGTAGGGGGGTTTCTGTGACAAGTAATTATCAAAATGGTCTAGGGAACATCAGTGAAAACAAGCGCTTACGATTTAGCAGCCTACGACGTAGGCTAACAAATGCCTAAGTAGAATTAAAACGATGTATTTACTATGCATTCGGAAATTGTACTTACTCTTTATAAATATTTACAACAACCTCGTCATTTGCCAAAGGAATAGAGGCAGAATAGAAGCCACCGACTGCAAGGCGTACAAGAAACGGTATAATCAAGACAGAAATAGTTCGTGTGTCAGCGTTCGGCGCCAACCGGAAAATCAACGCGCTTTGCAGGCGAGCAAGTCTATGTGGTCCTTTTATAATCTGAACAATACCGGATAGTTATGACGTGGACCTTGTTGAAAAAAATGTTTTCGTATAGTTAAGGGCACGTTGTTCGAAATGCTTTAAAATGTTACTTCGCACAGAGAAATGCGGAAGAATTTATTAGCGCTGCTACTCAAAGGGGGTTTTCCAAGCCATTTTCAGACGTCACTACGAATACTAATGTCTGAAAAGACGTCAACATTTGTCGGGTAGTCAGTAGTAGTGCTAAGTGTCAGCGGCTCTTCCGCTTCAAGTATTCTTCGAAAAAATAAAGTTTCTAAAAGGCGTAAAGACCCCGGGAAGAGTACTAACCCGCGACCGGGAAGCAACGTGCTCAAGTAACGCCGTTTTCACAATCTGACCCATGCATTTCCCAGCTGTTTTATTGCCAATTGCTATAGCGGGCTGCTATGAATTAAATGCCTGAAGAGGTTGCCCATGAATTGTCCTCTCACAGCCAACGAAATGGTTGTGTCAACAGCGGCGTATGTTTGTCTTGCCATGTCTCAATGATGTGTTAAGATGTTTATTGGACGGCACTCAGCGGCAATATGCAGCGGCGACCGTCAAGACAAAAGCACGGACTCTGAGCGCGAGCAGCGTTCTTCCAGGAACGAGCCGAAGATGATGACCCACGATAAACCACTGGAGAGCGACACCCATTACACAGTGCCGAGGCTTCGCCACAATTACCCCGGGTACGAAAAGGGAGCTGCCCGGTGACCTAACAGGTCGTCACTATGAGTGGGTCATACTAGGCCTTGAGGCGTTCCACGTTGACTAGGTCGCGCCCTCAACGGCGCAAGTCCGAAGATGGCTCAATGGGTTCGATCAGGTAGTTAACCGGGGATGTGCATTCGACGACACGGTAGAGGCCTTCGTATTTCGGCAGTAGCTTTGTTGAGAGGCTAGTTGCAGTGGTGGCGACCGAGAGCCATACGAGTGCTCCACGGAGGAACGTGGGCTCAGAAATGGTGGTGTCAGCGCGTCCTCTTCTGTCGCTCTTGTTCATGCGTCGTAAAGGTTTTGGGAAGCTCGCGACACTCTTCAGCAAGCCTGGCTGCGGCAGAAATAGGCACACACTCAGATGGATCCGGCTTGTATGTAAGTATCGTGTCGATGGTGAGCGACGGATGCCTTCCGTACAATAAGAAGGGTGAAAAACCAGTAGTGCTCTGAGGGGCGGTATTGTATGTGTAGGCAACGAAGTGCAGAATGGCATCCGAATTTGTGAGATCGGTGGCGATGTATATTGAGAGCATGTCGTCGAGCGTGCGGTTAAAGCGCTCGGTTAGGCCATTCGTTAGGCTTTGCGAACGCGTCATCACACTCGGACGACCACGAATTTAGGGGTCCGTTACTTCCAAGGAACTTCGTCAGCGGCGATCGATGGTGGCAAAGTTTCGTATGAAGGGTCGAAAGTACGAACACAGTCCTACGAAACTGCGCAGTTCTTTGACGGACGTAGGTTTGGGAAATTCGGCCACGGATTGTCAGCTGCCGTGCTCCAAATCGGCACTTCTTCAGATTCAGTTGGAAGCCGGCGTTGCGCAAACGCGTCAAAACATGCCGCAGACGTTTGAGATGCGTGGAGATTTCCGGAGCGAAAACGACGACGTCGTCCAGGTAACACAAGCACGTGTGCCGCCTGAAGTTGCCCAGAACGGTATCCACCATGCGCTGGAAGGTCGCGGGCGCATTGCACAGTACCAAGGCTTCGCCACTGATGTTTAGTTTTTAGATGCGAAGCATCTTATATCGGAGTTCAATCCGGTGGTGGTGGTGTGCGACGTGACCACCCTTATTGCGCATGCGCAAGCCATCTCCACGCAGCACTACTCCTCTCTCCCTCCCCCCTCTCCACTAACCCTCACCATCTCCCCCTCTCACCCCCCCCTCTTTCGCGTGCCTCATTCCCTCCTGCGCAACGCCGCGATGAGCGCCAGCGCATGCGCGCCCCTTCCCCTCTCCCTCCTATCCTACGCTCCCGCCCCCCTCTCGCGCGCCTGTCGACCGCGTTCCCCGCTCGCCCTGCAATAATTAACGGCCAGGCTAGAGGGAAGACACGACGGGCGTAGCGTTCCTCTTCGCGTTCCACGACGCGAGGTCAGTAGCATGCCCAATGAACGCCAACCGAACAAGGTGGTGCAAGTGCTACGCCTTCGCATCGCGTCATGGTCCCCTCCCTTTAGCGGGAGATGGTGTAATTTTTTAAATGCGAAGCATTTCTTAGCGAACCTCTGGCACTTTGAGCGTTTCTATCTACGTATCTATCTATCTATCTATCTATCTATCTATCTATCTATCTATCTATCTATCTATCTATCTAGCCGCCTACGTCTGGGTGCTGTCATGATCGCCTCCTTAACTTGGTGTAGACCAAAATTTGCATGGGAGGGTAAGATGATTTGACGAATATGACTGCCGGGTCATGACATGAATAACGTTGAATTCCTGTCGCGTACGTCGTCAAACCCTTTCCACTAGACACGTGTGGCACATACCCGTTTACTACGGGCCGCGGTTTACGGGTATGCGCCACAGGTGACTGACAGTTTATATCTACCCAGGAACGGCGAGAACAGACATTGGTAGCACAAATGCTAGAGCGTTAAGGAAAACGAACATCGGCAGCATTGATTCAACGAATGGAAAGAATAAAAATTAGGATCCCAACAGGAATCGAACCCAAGCATTCTGCGTGGCAATCAGGTATTCAACCACAGAGCCACGCCAGGTCTATACACTGGTTTGGAAAAACAGCCTACACAGGCGTAATATCGGTGCAACGTCAATTTTGGTTTGGTGCTGGCTATCTAATTTTACAAGAAACCAATAAACAGTACATGATACTCCTACGATGTCTACTCCTACGATACAGGCGCCATATCAGATTAACGTCTGTAATTCCAGTGTTGGCTCCGCTTTCATAGCAGTCTAATAAACATTACGTTTGTATTCCTATGATTCAGCAAGCAATATTGAAGCATTGCTCGACCCCGGAGGAATACATTAACGAAAGTTACATATGATATCCACATCACCGCACTGTAAAGTGCACTTTGTCCACCAGAACGACGCTGTATCCTCTTCATTTCTTACGAGGCTGGGCGATGGCCTCATGCTGACCGAGGATGATGCCGGATTGATTGACAGCCGCTTTGTGGACTAGGCTACGTAGGCCACATACGCCCAGGTAGTGTACGAGTACGACAAACACCATCCACTGATGTTGGTCTACATAGCACTATCCTGGCCTACCAGCCCCGACGGCCTATACCTCACGAACGCGAAGGGTGGCTTCAGCTTCCGACATGTTGCCGGCTCTGTTGACAGACAATGTGTCGACAAAATGACCAAGGCATCCACGAATTCCAACAGCTCTACTACACCACATACTTCACTACAGATGGACCTCTCGACACCACGATCACGGTGATGATGCCCTTGTTCAAGAACTGTCAAGAACTTCTTTGCACACATGCACACGGGTTCGTGAAACGTGCGTGCGTTCTCGGGACACGTATAAGCGCTACATATAAGCTTACCGCTTCTGGTGTTGGTAATACCCACGTTGCCATTGGCAGCGTTACCCAACCGTAAACAACTGGTTATATAACACATATGCGGCTCTTCAACATATCTGTGTGCGTATAAAATTTATACAAATCTATAGCGTCATTTCGTAACGTCTCGCTCAGTAAAAAACGTTACGCCACAGTCACCTACCCACCACATGCTTCGCATAATATCGACTCCCACGGTACGTGGGATCTGCCGAATTTTTGTTTCAATTGCGCGCCCCATATGTCCTCTAATTTCATTTCTTTCCGCCGTCTTCAGACTGTGTGATATACTTCAAGTACATATGTCTCAGCCATCACTGTTTAATGCATACCTGGTTGTTTTTTCAAGTGTTCTTGCTTAATGAAGTCTTTCTCACTATTTTTTTGCGCTCATGTAGACAAATTCAGATTATTTTGAATATGCATTTCTTCACATTTACGTAATACTCAAGGAGCGGTCGTTAATAAAATGATGAACATGATGAAGTCGGCAACGACGACCTCTTCTGGTGTAACTAGTACTGTGTGCTTCATTAGCTTTTAAATGCGAAGCATTTCTTAGCGAACTTCTGCGACTTTGAGCGTATCTATCTATCTATCTATCTATCTATCTATCTATCTATCTATCTATCTATCTATCTATCTATCTATCTATCTATCTATCTATCTATCTATCTATCTATCTATCTATCTATCTAGCCGCCTATGACTTTGTGCTCTCCTGGCCGATTCGTTAATTGGATGCATACCAAAATTGGTGTGTCATAACATGGCTTTATTGCGAACATAAATGACAGGTCATATCATGAAAATCATGACACGCATGTCATGAACAGCATGATTTACATTCCACGGCCTTTGGGCTCCCTGGCCGTTCCGTTAATCGGATGTGTACCAAAATTGGTGTGTCATAACATGGCCCTATCGCGAACATAAATGACAGGTCATATCATGAAAATCATGACACGCATGTCATGAACAGCATGATTTACATTCCACGGCCTTTGGGCTCTTGCGGCCGTTCCGTTAATTTCATAATACCAAAATTGGTACGGCGCGACAAAAGTTCATGACGAACATAATGACAGGTCCTAACATGCAAATCAGGACGCGCATGTCATGTGCAGCATGATTTACATGACATGGTCTCGGGGCGCTCGCGGCCGTTTAAATGAAGGGATACATACGAAAACTGGTATGACGAGACATTTCTGTATGACGAACATAACTGACACGTGGTAACATGAAAATCATGATATGCATGTCATGTATGACATGATTTACATGCCACGCTCATGGCGCACTCGCGGCCGTTTCGCTACATTGATATACACCAAAATTGGTACTGTGCATTGTGACTTTATGAAGAACATGAATAACAGGTGGTAGCATGAAAACCATGACATCCATGACATGTATGTCATGATTTACATGCCACGCTCATGGTGCATTCGCGTCCGTTTCGCTTGCGTGATATACACCAAAATTGGTGTTACGTGACACGACAGTATGACGAACGTAAGTGAGACGTGCTAGCGTGAAAATCATGACATGCAAGTCATGTACGACCTGATTTACATGCCACGCTCATGATGCGCTAGCGGCAGTTTCAGTAGATTGATATACACCAAAATTGGTATTGCGCGATGTGACTGTATGAAGAACATGAATGACAGTTGGCAAGATGAAAACCATGACATGCATGTCATGTATGTCATGAATTAATTGCCATGCTCATGATGCATTCGCGGCCGTTTCGCTAGCTCAATGTACACCGAAATTGGTATTGCGCGAAGAGACTGTATGACGAAGGTAAATGAGACGTGGTAACATGAAAATCATGACATGCATGACATGCACGACATGATTTACATGTCATGCTCATGACGCACTCGTGCCGTTTCGCTTGCTTGACATACACCAAAATTGGTATTGCACGACGCGACTGCATGACGAACGTAAATGAGAGGTGGTAACATGGAAATCATGACATGCACGTTATGTATGTCATGATTTACATGCCGCGCTCATTGTGCATTCCCGGCCGTTTCGCTAGCTTGGTATACACCAAAATTGGTATTGCGCGACGCCACTGTATGACGAACGTAAATGAAAGGTGGTAATATGATAATCATGACATGCATGAAATGTACGACATGATTTAAATGCCATGCTCATGGCGCACTCGTGGCCGTTTCGCTAGATTGATATGCACCAAAATTGGTATTGCGCGATGTGACTGTATGAAGAACATGAATAACAGGTGGTAACATGAAAACTTTGACATGCATACCATGTATGTCATGACTTACATGCCACGCTCATGGTGCATTCGCCGCCGTTTCGATAGCTTGATATACACCAAAACTGCTATTGCGCGATGAGACTGTATGATGAACATTAGTGACAGGTGGCAACATGAAAAACCATAATATTCATGTCATGTATGGCATGATTTACATGCTCTACTCATGGTGCACTCGCGGCTATTTCGCTCCTTTGATATACACCAAAATTGGTATTGCGCGATGTGACTGTATGACGAACTTAAATGAGAGGTCTTAACATGCGAATCATGTTATGCATGTCATGTACGGTATGATTTACATGCCACTGTCATGGTGCGCTTCCGGCCGTTTTGTTAACGTGATATATGCCAAAATTGGTATGGCATGACACGAGTGCGTGATGAACATAAACGACAGGTCATGCATTTATATACCAGA
Organism: Rhipicephalus sanguineus; assembly: GCF_013339695.2. Taxonomy (NCBI): domain Eukaryota; kingdom Metazoa; phylum Arthropoda; class Arachnida; order Ixodida; family Ixodidae; genus Rhipicephalus; species Rhipicephalus sanguineus. The sequence goes on along the minus strand of NC_051184.2, from coordinate 88,026,653 downwards.
ATATGCGTTTCATTGGCATGGTGTACACTAGATTGTGCATGCATGCGTGCATGGCAAACATGCGATATATGGTGGACTAGATGCCATGGCATGAATGATTTCATTTGGCTCTAAGACAAACAAGGCGATGTATGCAGCTCTTTGTTGGCTGCTTCGCATTACATCGATTCCCACAGTGCGTGGGATCTGCCGATTTTTTTTTATCCAGTTTTGAATAGAATTCTTGTTCAATATAGCCAGTGTGGTTAAATCTGGTTTGATGGCACGCAATAAATCCTGGCAATATACATATTTTGTCTGTAATTCAAGCTTCGTTATCTGTCCGCCTGATCGTTTGATCGACAGCCATATTAAAGCACTTTTGCCGAATGCGGCCCGATATGATGTTATGCAATGTTTGATCATACAGACCTTTATTTTTATTATTAGTGACAGGCCTCCTGAAGCATGCAGCGATGACAAAACATTGAGAGTAAGAAAAATTACCTGAATGACAATATTACTATTCAATTTTCATCAAACCATGCAGTTATTATTGATTGGCATTGCAGTACCGCTACGCTGTTGTGTCATTCAGAGTTGCAAAGACCCCAACAAACGCGGACAGCTGGTCCAAAAGACGAGAAAAGAATCCTAAGAGCTTCAAAACGTTGTTCTCTTTGGGGTAACTCAGTGAAGGTGTTTCTGTGTTTTTTATTCCTCCATTGAAACCACTTACTAAGGAAGGAAGTCAAGGGTAGGAACAAAGACAGTCTGTTGGGAATAATAATTGTCAAAACATGAACTCCGCCGCAGACATTATTGTGCGAGTCAAAGCATGCCACTTCAGCAGCCGTACGGCATTCATATTTAGCGATACGAAAGGTTTGAGATTCAAGCACTCCTTCAGCACCTGATGAGTTGAGTTGAAAAACATTTATTGTTCCACTGGTTATTGCTACTGGTTTCCGGGGCTAGGTTGCGGGGGCTCCATTCGCGAAACATCTTTCGATGTCCCGGGCAATAACACTGGCCCGCTGGGGTAGTCATCATGGTATAATTAGGAACAAACTTCATGGTCCCAAGTCATCATGGTCCCAAGTCATCATTAGGAACAAACTTCATGATCCCAAGTCATCATGGTATAATTAGGAACAAACTTGCCCATCCAGCAGCTCGATTTGCTTGTGGAGAAGGCCGGACAAGAGTACATGGCCCGCACCGATGGGTGCTGGGCGCTCTACTCACTGCGCTACCCACACACATGAACGAGGCTTACACGCCCTATATCTCTGACATCTTTTCTCTCTCACAGTTTTCTTGATTGGCGGGGGTGCTATCGCCGACTGGGATCGGTGCAGTACAGCATCATGACACCAGCAAGTACCAACAGTCAGCGCGAGCTGGATTTAGTCCAACGTGAGGCCTTCGGTGGAATATTTATGAAATTCTACGGTCTGCGCAAGCTGGCAGTGAGGCGTACGCAGTCACTTGGCTCGCTGATGACGCAGTCACATTCGCCATCGTCCTTTCTACGCCGCTCACTGTTTGGAGTGCGACAGCCTCGACCAATAAAACTACTGCAATAAGCGCCACAGAAAAGTAACGACGTCGATGGGCGATTGACGCGCAATCAGTGATTTGGTGCAGCATCAGACGTGCCTGCACGAAGCGGAACGCCTTCCTGCGTTCACAGCTCAGGCTACGAACTATCTGTATCGCGTTCCAGTACCGCTGCGTCGTATATGCATGAACGCAAGTGTAGGTTGACGCAGAGGTTTACCCTATTAGTGGAGAGCGCACATCATGGCCTCCCTCTCCTGAAGTGATGACGCCTTGAAAAATTTACCGACGATTACGATTACGATACGACTTTGCGCTCTCCTGGCCGTTTTGTTAATGCGATGTATACTAAAATTCGTACGGCATAGCATGACTATATGGCCAACATATCTGACAAGTCATAACATGAAAATCATGATATGCATCTCATTAACCGCATGACTTACATACTACGGTCTTGGTGCTCTAGTGGCGGCTTCGTTAACTTGAGATATACCTCAATTGTTATGGCGTGACAATCGTGTATTACCAACCTAAGTGACAGGTCCTAACGCACACATCATGCAAGCATGTCATATACAGCATGCTTTACAAAACGTGGTATCGGGGCTCTAGCGGCAGTTTAAATAAATGGATATAAATACTCAAATTGGCATAACGAGGTATTTTTGTATGACGAATACAAATGACAGGTGCTGACATAAAAATCATCACATGCTAGCTCGGTTTGCTAGCTTGATATACACCAACAGGGGTGCAGCGCGACGTGACTGTATGACGAACATGAATATCTGTTGGTAACATGGCAATAATGGCATGCATGTCATGTAGGGCATGATTTACATTACACTGCCGTGATGTGCTTCCGGCCGTTTTGTTAACTGGGTATATGCCAAAATTGGTATGGCCTGAAACTAGTGCTTGACGAAAATGAATAACAGGTCATGCATCGCATTTATCAGAATATACGCTTCATTAGCATGGTATATACCACATTGTGCATGCATGCGTGCATGCATGACAAACTTGCGAGATAAAGTGAACTAGATCTCATGACATGAATGACTTCATTTGCCTCAAAGACAAACAAGGCGACGTATGCAGTGCTTTGCAGGCTGCTTCGCATTACACCGATGATTCTCACAGCATGCAGGATCTGCCGCATTGTTATTATTATTATTATTATTATTATGACTATTATTATTCTTATTATTATTATTGTTATTATTATTATTATTATTATTATTATTATTATTATTATTATTATTATTATTATTATTATTATTATTATCTTTCGGCCCACGACCGAAAGAGGTCGTGGGCATGACCAGATGTATTAGTGAAGAGGAAGGATGGACCTCTGTGGTCCTGCGTCGGTGCAGGACCACAGAGCCGTGCTTCTGGTAAGCCTAGCGAAAGCAACTCGTCGGGGTGCAGCGGTGAGCATTGCAGTTCTCAAACCGGTTCCCTCTCCACGTGTACCCCTCCGGGTGACGAACTCGCCGGGCTGCGCCGCCTCCTCCTCGACGCATTGGAGGGAATCTCGTTCCTCAGCGACGAGGTATCCCAACTACGCGAAGACAACGAGCGGCTCCGTAAGGATCATTCCCGCGGTGTTGAACAACAAGCTCGCGTGGTCGCCTCCCTTCGTGCAGAGGTCCGCTTCCTGCGTGAGGAGCTGACGCGCCGCACGGCCGCCGTGGCAGTGAAGGCACCTGTGAAACCCCCAGCGCATGTGACCGTTGACCCGTCTGTGACCTCCAAGCAACCTGCGTTCTCCGAACAACCCCTCTCCAAAATTCTTTCATCTTCGACTTCGCCGCCAGCTGACGTAGACACGTCGGAGCGTGTCAGTGTGATGCCTGTGACAGCCTCTTCTGCAGCGGTAACTGAGGGTGAAAGAAAGAAGAAACCCGCCTCGTTTGGAGTTATGAAAACATCCACTATATCTGTAGCTCAACGGCCACAAAGGCCACAATGGCCAAAGGCCATTTTTGTTACGAAGCTGAGCCCGGACACCACTACTGCTGACATTAAGAAACATATTGCTTCATTGGATCTGTCTCCCATCTCCTGCCGGCGACTTCAAACAAAGTTCCAGTCATATTCTTCATTCTATATTGAAGTTGACGAGGAAACACTACAACGCCTGAATGACCCTTCGATGTGGCCCCTCGGATGCCTCTTCAAGCCATTTCGTGGGGAGCTGCGCGATGACATGCTTCATCCCTCTGAGATAGTGACTGGAATCCAAAGTGCCGTGTGACGTAGACATATTCTACCAAAATGCTCGGGGTCTGCGTACCAAGACACTCGAGTTTTTCTCTAATGTTCTTTCGTCTGCTTTTCCTATTATTGCTATCTCTGAAACCTGGCTCGGCACTGAAATTCCCTCATCGGACTTTTTTCCCCCGACCTACACCACCTTCCGCCGTGACCGAGATTTCAGTGAAACCAAACAGAAAGGCGGTGGCGTGCTGATTGCCATTGACAATTCACTGAAATCCGTTAGACGGAAAGACCTAGAAACTATCGAAGAATCGATCTGGCTAGAAATCAACCTTGAGCACCGTGAAAAATTGTTGATTGGATGCTTCTATTTGCCGCCCAGCATTTCCCCTGCCTCGTTTCACGATGTCATGTCTTCTATTGAACTTGTGATATCTTCTCATAGTGGGCACAGAATTATTGTTCTTGGGGATTTCAATGCACCTGGAATTGACTGGAGCACGCTTACCTTTTCTCATTACAATCATTTCACAGAGAAAAAGTGCAGCCTGCTCTTGGACTTTCTGGCGTTTAATTCCCTAGTGCAACATAATTCAGTCGTCAATTCCAGTGGCAACGTCTTAGACCTGTGTGTGTCAAACGATCAACCCCTTGAAGTTTCCCGCTCCAACATCTCTCTTGTACGTCCGGACAAATTCCACCCACCACTTAACGTAAGATTATCTGCATCAGCCGAAACAACGAGCTACAGCAGTTACGTAAACAAATCTCCAAGATTTGCGTTCAAGCGAGGTGATTACACGGGCCTCTATCATCACTTGTCCACCGTTGACTGGTCACAGGTTACTGACAAACCGAATGTTGATGACCAGGTTGATCAGTTTGCGGAGCTTGTACTGAGCAGCATGCGTAATTTTATTCCCCAATACACACATAAACAACGTAAATATCCCCACTGGTTCTCATCTGAACTTATCAGTGCACTGAAGCATAAAGATCGCGCACACAAGAAATCTAAATGTTCTCCATCGAGCGAGTGGAAGGAAGAGTTCAGCTTTTTTCGAACTCTCGCTAAACGCCTATATAAACGGGATCATAGTTCGTATATTGAATTCTTAGAAAAAAGCGCTTCTGACAGGCCAGCTGAGTTTTGGAAGTATGTACGTAAACGGTCTAGCAAAAGCGGAGAGTCCTTCAGACTACTAGACTCAAATGGGGTAGAAGTGCATGCCGTCGCTGACTGTTTTGCCGCACATTTCTCATCCGTTTATAAGGCCTCAGACTCTAGCACTGATATCAGACAGCCTAAGGCAGTTCGCTCACCCAGTGCTTTGTCGCTGGATGAAAATCTTATCTGCGAATGCATTAAGTGCTTAAAACCATCCTTATCATGTGGCCCAGATGGCATCCCCTCCGCCATACTAAAAGCTTATAGTAGTATATTTGTCCCAGTACTGACTACGATATTTAATAACTGCCTGGACACTTCCACATTTCCTAGCATGTGGAAAACTGCTCGTGTTTTCCCAGTATTTAAGTCGGGCTCTAAAACAGATGTTTCTAATTATCGCCCGATTTCTCTACTATGTGCCACATCAAAGATCTTCGAGCTGGCTCTTCACAAAATATTGTCTTTTAGTGTTAAAAGCTCATTGATTCCTAATCAACATGGTTTTCTCGCTGGCCGCTCAACTACCACAAATCTTGCTAGTTTCATGACGCAGATCTCCACACCTATTTCTCAGAGAGGACAGGTTGACGTACTCTACTGTGACCTGAGCAAGGCTTTTGACGTAGTCAGCCACACACTGATTATGGTTAAACTTGCGCAATTTGATGTTGACTTGTCGGTTGTGAATCTCCTGCAGAGCTATCTGCTCAATAGATATTGTTATGTAGCGGTAAATGGCCAAACGTCTTCTTTGTATAAAATGACTAGTGGGGTCCCTCAAGGGTCAGTATTAGGCCCACTCCTATTTTTAATTTACGTTAATGATGTTTCTTTTGCCATTCGTAATTCTTCTTTCCTCTTGTATGCCGATGACATCAAGATTTTTAAGGAAATTCATTCAGTTAACGACTGTCGCTTGCTGCAGTCAGATTTGCGCTCTTTTTCCGAATGGTGCAACGCTAATAACCTTTCTCTGAATGCCTCGAAGACAAAATTCATGTCTATCACTCGCAAAACATCTAGCGTGTCATTTCAATACTCTGTCAATTCTGTGTCCTTATGCAAGGTTTATGAAATCAGTGATCTTGGTGTTGTTGTTGATAGCACGTTAAACTTTTCTGCTCACGCTAAGCGTGTTGCTTTGCGGGGTCTTCGCACCCTAGGCTGTGTTTGCAGATTGTCTAGAGAATTCCGTTCTCCTATGCCCTTCCGAAAATTGTACACCGCGCTATGTCTTCCTCAACTGGAGTATGCGTCCGTGATATGGAATGGCATTGCTCAATCCAGCGGTAACACCATTGAACGAGTCCAGAAAAAATTCCTTAGCATATATAACCATCGCTTTGCTAAAAAATCTCGTTCAAATACTGCTGAATTATTATCATTGCCATCACTTCACTGCCGACGAAATCGTTCTGATCTCTTGTTTCTTTACAAGCTAGTCCACGGTATCATATCCTGCCCTGTACTTCTCAATTGTGTAAATTTTCGAATTCCGCGTAAGTTAACCAGAGAGAACAGACCGTTTCATGTACCCGCCTGCTTCTTCCAACACTCTACCGTTCACAGAATACAAAGTCTCTATAATGTTAATTTTCTTGATCTTGACATTTTTCATAGTCCACAATCATTGTTTTTATCCGAGCTTTGTACTGTTTTGACATAGTATGGCACAATGTACAAAGTCTTCCCTTCTCCGCCTTTCCGCATAGTTGTATATATGCAATCTAATTTTTCATTCCCCTTCAATATTTCTCGTGTTGTCTTATTTTACTCCTCCCCTTTTGTGTTCATTTCTCTTTGTCTACGTGTATTTGCTCTTTTTATTTCTGAAGACTGTCTGTATTGTATAGTTTATTTTTATTGTTTTTTTTGCGTGCGCCTGCACAAAGACCTTACGGTTGTTCCTGGGCACGTAAAATAAATGATTGATTAAATGATTAAATGATTATTATCGAACACCAAGGACTGTGCTTGCCACCAGCGTTGAATTGCAAGTGTTACTTATATACTTGGCACAGGTTGGGCAAACGGAGAACTCCAATACTGGCTTGGGTTTACCTTTACCGTTTTTGCCTACTTAAACTCCATCTTTACCGGCTTGAGCCACGTGACATCACGTGGAGCTGCTCGGTAGCAATTTGAATACTTCTGGCATTATATCGGCATGATAACCAGATAATGTGGCTGCCAACTAAGTCACATCTCTTACAGAGATTCTGCGCGTGAATACGAGGACTTGAAGTACAAGTTCACAAAATCCTTCGTTATTAAATCATACAGCCTTCCGAAAGAGGTCGTGGGCATGACCAGATGTATTAGTGAAGAGGAAGGATGGACCTCTGTGGTCCTGCGTCGGTGATTGTCGTTTGAATCAAATTACAAAAAAGGACCTATAAGCCCTCCCACGGATACATGACAAGCTGGACTGACTGAACGTGAGGGATCGAGAGGAAACCGCCTTCATCACACCAAACTACCTGTGACTCAGGAGTTTAAGGCTATGTTATAGGAAACTTCAGCTGACCCAACATTGCACTATGCTCAAGGACGTTGTTTCCGCTTGTGACCACTGCGGCAAGGAAAAAAAATCACAGCATATCCACGGAGTGAATGATGATGAGTGGGCGAAGCTGCGGAGGTTCATCGGTAAACCGTGAATCTTCCGTGAATTCTGCCCAGTACATCATCACCGACGTGAGATAGGGCGCGTTTATACTAAAGGTTCGATGAATTATGACGACTTGCAGCTCACTTTAATTTTACATGTACGCTGCGAATTTTCATTGTTTAGAAAACCATTGCTTTAGAAAACATCTGGCGTCTTTCGTTAAGCAGCTGGCGTCTTTTCCTTTTGCTTTAGAAACATCTGGCGTTCTTCCGTTTTGCTTTTACAAAACATCTGGCGTCTTTCGTTGGTTTATTTCATCAATAAACGGCGTTTTGAACAAAATTTTTATTGTTTAATCACTCACAGGAGAAATCTCACCCGGCACTACCTTGGAGGTAAAGAATGGCTGCTAATGGGAATGAGAGACAGAAGAAGTCGGCTTTTAGCTACCGCTGCGAATTTTTTATTGTTAAAAAACGCACAGGAAAAATCTCCCACCGGCACCACCTTGGAGGTCAAAGCGTAAGACTGGTTACGGACTACGACTACGACTACGAGGGACGAACGGGTGCCGCCTTAAGGAGCTTCGCCCCTAAAAAGGCTTGCGATCATGCTCTTCTCGACCAACCACTTATAAAACTACTGAACCGCTGAAGTCGATAAAGATTCTATTGCGCTTTAACATGGGTGTGGCCCATTAAAGAGGACATAACTCGCCTGCTCCAAACCTCCTTTAGATTAGCGCATGGCCGATTTTCTTCTGGACTCCTTGTGCCTTTATGTCCTGCTTTCCTATCCTCCTTGTATAGAAAGCATACAAAGAACTTTTAAAGACGATAGGCTTTCTTGGGGAACTTAAACGCAGAAATTTTGGTCGGTCTGTCTGTCTGTCTTTCTGTTTGTCTGTCAGTCACCCGTTTCAACTACCCGGCAAAAGCTGAACCACTTGCCCAAAGGCCAGCCATCTTGAACAGGTTTGTAGGTTCATACTTGTGTACATTGTCGATCAAAAAGCAAACATTACGCATAACTGAGGTGCAACATCACTACTTAAGTATTAGGTAGTGCATTCCTTTACCAGAAAATACATAGATGCGTAATTCTAAAGACTACTTTTTTTAAGCTGTGCTTAAAATGGCGGCTGCGCTGAAAATGCGGCTGCGTTGAAAATGCAAGACGGCGACGAACGCCCTCTGCCACGGAAGAAGGAAACCCTCTGTACAAGCTCATGTTTCCTGACGTATGCCAGATGACGCTGATATCTCACGCAGCTCTCGTCTATCGTCTTTCGGCGGGATTTGCAGCGTAGCATGCAGATACGCGACCAGCTTTTTCTTTCGATTTCCCTTTCTGCATTTTTCTTACTGTTTTCTATGCCCCTCTGTCTTCATTCAAAATATTTCTGCGTATGCGTAAATTGGCTTTACTCTGGTCCATCAGTTACATGGTATAACAAAATGTGCTAACCGTGGAGCTTTTTAAGCCGACCGTTAGTCCATGCTGAGCGAACAGAAAAAATGATCATCATGAACCGGCACGCGCTGTCTTCATCCTCTTCTTCGCCAGCTGCTTCACTACCAGACCACGTGCGCCGATTTGTACGACGAGGGACGCAATAATTCTAGTGGGCAAGATAATAAGTGTCAAGAGAGAGAAAGGAAGAAAAAAGAGAAAGAGCTAGAAAGAAAGAGAAAAAGAGAAATTCTTGGCGAAAAGAAATTTTGGATGAGGCGGGGCATGAACTCGCGTACCCGCAATCGGAAGGCCAGCACCATAAGCACTCGGCTATCCAGGCACGCGAGCAGAGCATTGCATAGCCTTGTATAGTGTGGTACAGCAAGGGAGTGGGACAGGTAAGTGAATGTTAGAAGAAGAGATGCGACGGCGAGGAGGCCAAAGGAGAAGGGAAAAATGAAGCTTAGCATAGAAAGAGAAAGAGAGAATTAGAATGAAATGGAAGAATGACAGAAAGTGAAAGAAAGAGAGAGATGGAGACTCAAAGAAAGAGAGAGAGATGGAAAGCTAGATGAAGCGAGAAGTAGGAAGAAAGTATCAAGTTCAAGTTTCAAGTTTTTCTTTCAGACATTAGTAGAGAAACAGAACACGGTACTGGATAAGTATACCGAAGGAGTTCCGAAAGCACTAGGCTGAAGGGGGACCTCCTGTCCGATATTGTAAAATAAAAATTACCTAATTAGTAGTAGAAACTTTAAGGGCTCGTTTTTCTTTGTTATACACAATATTAATGAGCACTAACAGACAATAATGCCAAGGAAATTAGTAGTAACTGCAATATAACAAGAAAACGTGCTATTTGATAGAACAACCATTAATCAGTTATAGGTAAACAAAATAGTACAACAAACAATCATATTGAAGCGAAATATATACACCTAGTAGTTATGCAAATAAGAAGAAAGAGAGAAAGAAAGACAAGAAAGGAAGAGAGTGGTACAAATAGTGAGAAAGAGAAGGAAATATATAAAGAGATAAAAAATAGAAATATACAGAGTCAAAAAGGCACAACAAAGAACAGAGGGATGAGATAAAATGAAAGAAAGAGAGGAAGAATGGCGGAGAAGAATAAAGAGAAAAAGAGAAGGCCGTCTATCTCCGCACTTCCTTAAGACTTGGCACCAACAGTGCGAAGCTGATTAAATATTTTTACATGCCTTTATGGCAATCTAGCGAGAAACGCGAAGTTTAGCATTTATGGCATATTATCCTATTGCGATCGGACTTGTAGCCTTTTACTGTGAACAAAGTTCTAAAAACCAAAAATATACATAAAACCGAAGGACAAATACTCCTCGATATGTGGAATCGTAAACACAGTCGACCACCGTTGGTCGCGAGCTGTTTTATCAATTTTCATGAAAGCGCACTACCAAATACAACGTACACAAGCAGCACTTCCGAGCCAGATATCTAACCTTTCGTCGACAAAAACAAGACTTCGCTTTAGATCGGCGCGGTTTGTCGCTGACCGCCATACTCAGAAATATATGGAGCACAAGCTCGGTGGAGCATATCGCTCTTCGTTTTACAGAAGTCGTCCAACTCTAACGGTGCGACCCTGGTGAGGTCTTCGTTGCAAAGTTCAGCGTAAATAACAACATTATAGCGGCGAACATGAAACGAAGCCGAGGTAGCCCAAAGCAAGTATTTGGCGTTCTATAAACATTTATCTGAGACGATAAACACGTTTAGAAAACGTCACGGAATAGAAGCTAAATGTCTTAAAAACGTCGTATATCTCGTGTAATGCCCGGCTAGGATCTGTTTTTAAGACCATCTAGAAAACGTTTTTAAGACCATCTAAAAAGCGTTTATAAGAACATCTAAAACGCGTTTTGAAGACCACCTAGGAAACACCTTTAAGACGACCTGGAAAACGTTTTTAAAACATCACACAAAATCTCATTTTATAGAACGTATTAAAATATCCCATTGAATTGTCTTTGAAAACACGTTTTCTTAACGTTTTTAAGACGTCATGCAGGATCTCTTTTCTTTTAGCTGTTTTGTTTTTGTGCATGCAATTATAATAGTGCACGTGTTTAGGAAGCCCTCTCTGGTATAATAAGTACAGTTACTTTATTCTGTAATTACAATTACAGAGTCAGAGCTAAGTAGATTCACAAAAGTGGTCATGTCAGTTTATTATATAAAACATCAACGATTCCTGTGCAGCATAGAAACGTAAAGTAAAAACCGCCAAATGAGATATAGCATGCGACTAGATAACATTATTCAGAAACGGCAAAAGAATGCGAAATATTGCGGTAATTAAAATGCAGCTATATAGTATCCAACCTTCAAGAACACTTTTTGTTGCACGATTCATCATTAGAAAAATTGTTGCTGATGACAAAATTTAGGATCTGGTACAGCCATTCTGCAATATGTAAGCGTCGCCTCAATTGGCTTTACTGAATGAAACGCAAGGACGGAGTGAAGAGAAATTGTCGAAAAGGGAATGTCGCTAGGGGACTGACGAAGACCCAGGGCCCTGACGAAGACAAGCCTGCATGATAAAAAGTTTCCTCAACACTTCATCTTCCGCTCTTTTAGAAAGGAGAGAGAGAGAAGGAATAGAGGATAGGCAGGGAGGGTAATTAGCGTCCAGTGTGCTGCCCTACTTATGGGAGGAGAACGAGGGAGTAAAAATTGAGAGACAGAGACACATTTCACAACACACGCCCAGAGGAGCGCATCACAGGCGGTCACTCAAGTTCGTTGCCTTGAAGTACTGCAGGAGGGCTCGTGTGGTTTTCTGGGATGATGTGCTGTGAAGACAAATTCCAAAGATCTTTCCTTCAGTAAAAGGCCTACCATCAAGTCCCCTGAAGGCACACTGGCACACTGAAGAGTCCGGCGATGCGTTTAAAATTGCGGACAGCGGCACAAATGATGATTGATAGTCTCTACACAGTTGTAGTTATCGCACATCGATGAATCTGCCCTACCAATTCGACAGATGAATGAGTTAAAAGATGCTACACCGAGCCACAGCCAACACAGCAACACAACAAAAAGACGTGGACATTAGAAGTGAACAGGAGTGTGCTTACTCCTGTCCAGTTCTACTGTCCACGTTTTTTTTTTCAGTGTGCTTCAACCTAATTTTCCGAACATGAACGTAAACGAACAGGCCCAACTCGCCATCTAGCTCCAACACACCAATCTAAGCAGGAAAGGAGGCATTCATCAAGCACCTGGCGTATGTCTCCCTTCGTTTCAAAATAATTGTTCAATAGAGCTACTTAGGATCACAGGTAGTGGAAATCGGCTCCAATGTGTTGAAATCACTAATAACAAAACAAGACTGTAAAATATTATTTGGCCCACCGAGTCAAGAATACGTAATAAAAAAGAACGTAAATTGCTTGCAAAATCACTGTTGCTGAAGTGCTCACAAAATAGAACTTTTAGGAACTTTCTTACAACATACCTTTGTTGGAACATTTCTTACTGAAAAAATGTTGGCAAAGAACTCTGGCATCATTACAGAAGTAAGCCTAGACGTTCGGAACAATAGGCGCCATTTTAGACGTTAGCTAAAATATGTGTGGATGCAGCATCCATGTTTTAAACTGCGCCCATTAATGAGGTAATGGTTTCATGCTTCGAAATGCAGCGTACAAAACTTATCACAGGAAATATTGTCTGACATCCTTAGAGAGCACACAGTTAACCTCAAATGTGCCATGTCTAGTAGAAAATATGAACACTGTAAATTACAGATAACAAAAAGTACAACTAAACCAACTGTAGCGCGAAAACAAAATGTGCATTCGAAGGATTTTGGGACACTTGTATGTGGCGCCATCTCTCGGTGCCAGCAACTGCGTCCTGCCATAAATGAAAGGGAAATAGGCGAAGAAAGGTCATATGTCTTGAAAGAAGGCAGTTATAAAAACGACTCCGGGTTCTATATAGGAAAGACCTGCTGGAACATTTTGAAAAAAATGGAGTATCGCACTACAAAGCTTAAGGCTTCCCAGGACAATTGAATACCGCCCATCAGAAACAAATGGGGCTCCATTGTAAAATATCAAACACTCTGGGAAGCCAAGTGGTTTCTAGTGCAACACTAATTTTAACAGAATGTTCAAACAAGTCTCTGCTGTAAAGAACCGGGAGTCGATTTTGATAACTAGCTTTTTTCGTCAGATATATTTTTGTTCGCCTATTTCCCATTCAGTTACGGCAGGCCACCGCTATCACCGACAAGAGATGGCGCTACGTGCACATGTCCACAAATTCTGGTCACGTGAACAGAAATCTAATGGAAACGACCACAAAAATCACAATGAATGGGCCACTTACTAAAATGAATAAATAGAATTTAGGAATATGAAAATTCCAGCCTGATAAAAAAACCAACTTTCTTTTATGATGCTCAGTATTCAAAATGCCAGGTTAAAAGAACAAATATAATGATAGGACGCATCAGCTAAAGAAATTGTGAGTCTTCCTCATGTTTTTCTGAATAAGCACACAGCTATAAACTCAGGATTGTCAGAGGCAGGTCAGGGTATTCCACTTCGTACAGCGCTTATCCTGTCCACTTCTACTGTCCACGTTTTTTTTCAGTGTGCTGCAACAGAATTTTCTGAACATAAACGGAAATCAACAGGCCCAACTCGCCATCTGCTCAGTGACGAAATATTACAATGTGTGGCAAGTCAGTCTGAACACATGGCTTCATGACAGGTGCTTGATGGAAATCACTAGGCACTTCCGGAAGTCTGCTAAAACACTACAAGTGGCATGAAGCGGTATGAGCCTTTGGACAGAAGATGAAGAAGCGCGAGAGCCGGGGCAGGAAAGAAAAGGAGGATGAAGTGAGAAATAAAGCAGATTAAGATGGACGCCAGTTCCATACTGAAGCTTTAACGCTGTTCCGTTCTTTTAAGTAGGAACATTACATTATTTTGGCGCAGCCGACCATCGAAGCCGTCATGTGGGTGACGTTCTTCATTGACGAGACCTCCGAGGAGAAGATCATCTTTTGGAAGTACCAAGTTCAAGACGAAGCAGCGGTAGACCTACCTCGTGAGCTCAGCTCGGAAGAACTCGTGAACCTGGTTGTGGAAAAGGCAGTCGTGGACACTACTGAACTACTACGGAAAGGTGCTGTGAAAGTGAAATTGCGTGTGGCGACCTTCAACGACCTAGTTGTTCAACCAGTACGTCGAAAAGACTCAGGATCACGGTCTTCGACGGAAGAGGTGAGCCTCACTTTGAAAGCTCTTCAGCTGCAACAGGAACAGATTGTTCAACAAAACCAAATAATGACATCTCTCATAAGCACTCTGAATGCTGAGAAACCGATCCTAAATTCGTAGAAACTGATGCCTTCGACGGTGTGTCTTCAAGTCCAGAAAGTTGGCTTGATTTCTAAGAATACGCCACTGGAAAAAACAAGTGGCTCTCTGATGAGGCTAAAATCCCCAACATGCGCGTTTACTTGAGAGGTGTTGCGCGAAAGTGTTTGACTGCATACCGAAGCAATCCAGTACAAAGATTGAACACGGCGCTTAATTTCAAGCTGGCAGAGCCTTTGCTTCCATCTATGGCCGTAGGTGCCTTAATAATTCATGGATTGCACACTGAACTGTTGAAGCAAGTGCAAATACTGTCACAAAAAACTCTAGATGACCTCCTCGCGTGTCTTCAGAACATACCATCAGCTTCGGAAACAAGCATAACCGCCAAGTCAAGCAGCTGTTTCAGTCGGAGTAAAGCGGACTGGTCAAGCTGCGCTCAGCGAGAACCGAGCCACCTCGCAAGTAGCACGGATAACTTGCCCTGGCGCGTTCCAAGAGGTCGAGTGAATAGTATCGACACTGAAGCTCATGAGTATTTGACAGAAAAAAACTAATAAACAAGGGTGATCAGTCCCACCCGATGACTCCAAATGAGACTGTTTATTTAAGTTGCTCTCGCCTACTTCGCATTCCCGTCAAAGTAGGAAACAAACATATGACGGCTCTGGTCGACAGCGGTGCTTCTGTGTCTATTATAAATGCCAAGCTGGTGGATGCAAGTCGCTTGCATAGTGGAAGAATCCGACGGGTACAAGGCTATGATGGAAAAGTAACGTTGCATGATCAGTGGGCCTTTGTAAACATCGAGTTCCAGGGTCAGAAACTAGAGAGCGAAGTGTTGGTGATAGAGGGGGTGACGTACGACTTTTTGCTATCAAGACCAGATATAAAGAAACTAAAGATCAAGATGTACTGGGACGATGTGGTTCGAGTCGAAGGAGTAGCAAGGAAAGAGACAAATCAGGGTAGACAAGATAATCTACTAGTTGTCAAGTGCGCGGAGGATATCGCAACGACCTACCCTGAACTTGTATGCATAGGAAGCTATCCTCAGGCGATGAAGTCACACAAGGTTCCTTTCGAACTCGCTGACAAGACCGTCATCCGAAAAGCACCTTACAATATGTGGCGAAAGATGTGGCTCAAGAAAGAGTTGCAGGAGATGCTAGATGCTGATATCATACGACCTTCGGTATCACCCTTCGCTTCGCCCATAACGATCGCACCGAAAGAAGACGGAACCTTCAGATTATGCACCACTACAGGGTTCTCAATCGTCAGACAGAACTCATACCATTTCCTATGCCGAAGATCGACAAAATTATAGATGAGACCGGGGGTTGCCGACATTTTTCCCGCATCGATTTATGCAAAGGTTTCTGGCAGATCCCCCTAACCGAAGAAACAAAAATGTACACCGCTTTTATCACGCCATTTGATCTCTACGAGTATAACCGGCTTCCTTTCGGTTGGAAAAACAAGCCAGCGCGGTTCCAGAAGATCATGAACGACGTCCTAAAGCCATTCCTTGGTGTGTTTTGTAATGTTTACATAGACGACATTATAGTCTTCTCCAAAACAGAGGCTGAGCATCACGAATCACGACATCTGTCTCAGGTGTTAAACGCCTTGAGCTTGGCACATCTCAAGGTTAATTTTAAGAAGAGTGCATTCTTTCAACAAAAAGTTGTGTTTCGTGGAAGAGTCTTCGATGGCAACACCAAAAGCACAAAAGAAGAGTCCGTCGAGAAGAAGTCCCAGTTGAAGAAACCATATGATGTCCATTCAATGCGTGTGTTTTTGGGATTGGCGGGACATTTCCGATCTTTCATAAAGGACTTTGCTGTCAAAACTAGATGCCTCACGCGCTTAACGCAGAAAGAAGTTCCTTTTGAATGGAGTGACGAATGTGAGAGAGACTACCGTGACTTGGTGCACAGAATTTCTTCTGACCTGGTTCTGCGCATACCAGACTTCACTTTACCCTTTGAATTGAACACTGACGCCTCACATTATGGGACTGGTGCAGTGTTGTATCAAAAATGTATTGAAGCATCCGGCCGAGAAAAGCGACACGTAGTAGGTTACTACAGTTACAGCTTCAAGCCGTCTGAAACGAACTACACTACTACGGAAAAGGAAGCACTGGCTGTTCTGAAGGCCGTTGACTACTTCCGCACGTACCTGGAAGGTACGAAGTTCACTTTGTTCACCGATCACCAGGCACTCACTCATCTCTTGAGTATGACCCAAAATAAAGGACGTATTGCCAGATGGGTGAATTACTTGCAGCAATTTGACTTTACCATCTCGCACCGACCGGGATCGCTTTTAATGGATGCAGATGCTCTATCAAGATTGATGGTACAAAACAACACAGAACAATCCAAAGAAATCAATGAAGTGAAGCTGTGGGAAGGCTCGGAACAACTGGTTTTTACTGAAGGTCGGTATCAAGTCCCACCAACTCTTGTTTCCAGAGTGCTTTACTTGTACCACGATAGCCCAGAATCTGGAGGACACGACGGATTTTGGCGTACCTACAACAAGTTGGTCAAGAGGTTTACGTGACCTCACATGAAGAAAGACGTCAGTCAGTACGTTCGTTCATGCCATGTGTGTCAAGTACACAAAGTCAAGTATAAACAGCCTACGGACACCATGATGCTACCTTCACACTCGAACGTGCCTTTTGAAGTACTTCACCTGGATTTCGCCGAACTTAATAAGAAAAGGGAAGGAGTAAAAAAAACGCAAGCTTTTCTTCTGGCCATAGATGAATGCACCAGGATGGTCGCGGCACGAGCAGGAAAAGAAGACGCAAATAGCGTCGTAACCCTTCTCGAAAGAGACAGGTTTAGAACTACGCGGACAATTCTATGTGATAACGACCCCGCGTTCAAGAGTGAAAAGCTCGCAAGATGGGCTCGAGATCACAATGTATCGATCAAGTTCTGTGCGCAATACCATCCTGCGGCGAATGGGCTTGCAGAACGTGCCATACGGGACGTGAAACAGTACATCAAGATGTACGATAGTTTTCCTGGTGGATGGAAATGTTCTTTAGAAGCAGCCGTAAAACATCATAACAGATCCTACACAAGTGGCTTGAGGTGCAGTTCACAGTACGCTTCTACAGGGGAAACCCCTATTCTGCAGGCAGACCGTGAGTTGGGACTCTTGGAAAACATCAAGATTGTCGAGGAGGGGCAACAAAAATCACAGGAGGAGAGGTACCGAAAACGAATGAAAAAGAATTTCGACAAGAGGCATCGAGCAGACATGCCATACATTCAAGTCACCGACCTCGTACAAGTGAGGAAAGGAATAACAGATTCCAGTGCGAAATTTTACGGTCCTTACTCTGTGTCCAAGACAGCCACCCAGAACGGAATTTTTAAGCCTGTCTGGTACACTGGTGAAAGTGGATCAGTTGAATGTGCTTCAATTGGGAATGTCTTCAAGTATTACCCCAGGAGGGGTCTAAAAGAAAGCGGGAAGGGTAAAGCGGTATGAGCCTTTAGACAGAAGATGAAGAAGCACGAGAGCCGGGGCAGGAAAGAAAAGGAGGATCAAGTGAGAAATAAAACAGATTAAGATGGAAGCCAGTTCCATACTGAAGCTTTAATGCTGTTCCGTTCTTTTAAGTAGGAACATTACATGGCATACACACGAAAGTTGTGCCATTAGAAGCATGGGGCAGCGTTCCACGTCAAGCATATTTTAGCACAATATCGCTATGCGGTTTCTTGAAGATGGCGAAAAACACAGACGATCAAAAATGGTAACGGCTTTAAAAACTGTGACCTTTTGTTGTTTACCGTTCTCAACGAAAAGAGAAAAATGTCAATCTCTTGACATCATGTTTTTTCATACTAAAACGTGTCAGCCAGCCCATCAAAAAGAATAAAGTTATAATTTAGTTGGAGTAGCCTTTGCTTCTAGACATCTAGGGCAAGTACCACCTGCGATAAATAGGAGGAAAGATCATTTCATTATTTGCTATTATACCTAAAATAGGACGGCGTGAAAAGTTTAAAACTCGATAACACCGTGCGGCGACACAGGGCGAGCCTGTAATATTTAAACAAACGCGTCTCTTAACATGTAGGGCAAGCACCACCTGCAATAAATAGGAGAAAAGATACTTTAATTATTTGCTATTATACCTAAAATAGGACGGTGTGAAAAGTTGCAAACTCGATAATGCCGATTGTTCGCGGGCGAGTTGGTACATCTTGAACGTAAAACAGCTCATTTAGACAGGGCAGAAAGTTACAAGAAGCACACAGACCAGCGCTGTGTCTGTGTGCTTCTTGTAACTTTCTGTCCTGTCTAAGCGCGCTGTTTTACGTTCGATAACACGTACGGCGACAGATAGCGAGCCTGCTATATTTAACCAGGCAGAAGAGATGCGCAAGCGAACCTTTTGGTTCGACTAAGAGCTGCCGGCTTTACAGAGAAAGGAGGAGGTTAACAGAGTAGGGGAAACGTAAATCACAAGTCCGAAAGAGCATCGAGATAGTCAAGGCAGCACTGAGAAAAAATGCCGAGCTCCTCCTCGTGAAAGGCCTCTATGATTATCATGCCCTCACAAATTCGTAACTAACAGAAAAGGGTGCCCAGCCTCTCGTTACATACAGATAGTACTGTGGAAAAAACCATGAGCCACTACGCTGCCGCTGCAAAGATTATTTCATCCACAAACTTGAGTGACACAATAAAACAGATGACACGTGCCGTAACTTCCAACAATGCAGTTTTAAAATTGGTGCGCGAAGCTCTGCGTTAGTGTTCATCGCCATTGCGCATGCGTTATATGCTACGTACGCAACAAACGCTGTCTTTGCGTATCCCATTGTAAAACTGGCTACTGCGCATGCGTCGTACGCCATCCTCTGTGTATTCACGTTAAGTGGGTGAAATAGCATGTGCGCCCAACGAACGCTATCTTTGCGTACCCTATTTTAAAACTGCTTCTTACGCGGCACACGTAGCTTAAGCTCTATATCTTGAAACTACCTCAAGAAACGCTCTATATCTTGAAACTACCTCATCAAGCGGCCAAGAAAAACATAGTCATTGTACTGAAACTACGTTAACATAAATACAGTTTTCGCTCATGTTCGTTCGAAAATGAACGGAAACCATGACCTGCATGTACGTTTCGACAGATTTATCATGTATGTTGAATAAATTCCGCAGTCATGCACTCCTGAAACATGTCGCGCATGCAGCACTTGATGCAATAGAACACGCTTTTTCATTTGTCATAGTTCTCAAATATTGAGTGGAAGTGCAATAAAATGAACATACCTTCAAAAATGATAGAAGCCCGCGCTTTACAGTATCCGCAAATCGACAGAAAACTAATCGCACATCAAAGTAACCACGCCCGTCCCTCGAGCATAGAAGAAAGGAAGCTGCGATAGTGTCCCGCGCGAAAGCTGATGAGTGATTTTTTTCCGCAGAGAATCTTACGGGACCTAACCGTCAGTCATCGTAACATTCGCTCCACAGAGACATACTGGCATTCGGGTCCACAAGTTTAACAGGCAGCGAAGTGTAGTGTCTTCACAGCTGCGTTTATAGCCTCCATGAATCACGACACATGCACGAAATATAGCAAAAGAGTGCATGACAATTGAGCTCGAGCGCCCATGCGAAATCGGCAAGTTTAACTGACATTACAGAAGCAACAGCCGCAAGGATGAATATAGTCAGCGCTGAGGCCTTCGTGAGGAAGTTAGACAGTTATCGCTGCGAGTACATTACAGTAAATTACGTAAAGTTTACTGGTTAAGGAACATTGAAGTCTTCATTATTGGTGATGTAATGTAGACAACAGACGCCTTCATTCTTTTGAGCGTTACTTTCTTTATCGCAATGAGAGATGGGGTGCGCTAGCTCGAGTTCAAATTTCAATTCGCGGTGGTTCATGCATGCCCATGCATACATGGGCCAAGTGGCGCGCGCTCCGCTGCTGGGCGAGAAAACATGCGTCTTCATGACGTCATAAGCAAGAAGTTTTTCAAAACACCGGAATAGGTTTAGCATCCAACAAACGTCTTGAAATATCTCTTTACAAGACGTTGCAGACGAAATGGTCTTGAAAAGTGCGTTTTCTAGACGTAGCCAAAAACAGATGTAATACGGCTTTTTATCATGTTTTTAAAACGTCGAGATTGGTGTACAATCCGTTTTATCCCATTTATCCCTAAAACTGACGTTTTCTAGACAATGTGTACTACCTGGGAGTGCATTTATGTACGCAGTGACGCAATATGGCCTGTCTGACTGTCTAGCAATAAACACGCCGTGTCATTGCTTCAACGCTGAATCTGCAGCGACAGAAATTGTGCAAGAGATATCTCTTGTTCACGAATTTATCAGCTAAGAGCTCATCTTTGCCTACCGAACGAAAACTTGAACGCCGATTTTTTTTTCATTCCAGCAAAGCTTCGTGTTCCTCTTTTGTGTAGGCACTTCAAAGGCTCCCTTAACCTACATTCTGACATGTTAGTTTAAAATCTCATTTGGCATTGCATTGTGTGAGCAACGCATGGCATGCTTAAATTATGCCAATCGCGTGTGTCTCTGCTTTGCAGTCTGTCACAAAAGTCGCATATGCTTAACATTGCCTGCGCATATTGTCCTAAGGTACGTCATGAAAAGGGTTTCTTTTCTTTGTGTTTTTTTTTTCACTTACGCCCAAGGCGAAAGCGCTCTAATTCTGCTCTAAGAATGGTGTGCCGTGAGCGTACGTGCCCCGCTTAGTGTGTGTTAGCGTGAGCCGTAAGACGAGCACCCGAGCTGCGTGCCTGATCATGTGTTTTTGTTTTGTCTAGTAGGGAACTGCTTGCCGTGAAGGTCACCGCCAGCAGAGCCGGAGCCTTAAGACGTGCATCCGAATTACGTGTCAGATCATGTGCTTTTGTTTGTGTTTTGTCTGAACCACCGGACGTGGTGTACGAGCCACGTTTCAGATCATGTGCTTTTGTTTTGTCTATTGTTAAACGGCTCGCTGTAAAAGTCACCGACAGCGGAATCTGAATCACGGGACGTTGTATCCGAGCTACATCTTAGACCGTGTGCCTACGCGACCGCGTGACTGGTGTTTTGTCTGTGAGCTACTGGTTCGCTTGTGAAGGACACCGAAAGTGAAGTGTGAACCATGCCCGGTAGCAACCAGTGCCTACGTGACCGTTTCAAGGATGCATCGACACTACACTAGAAGCTAGGACCGGCGGCCGGAGAAACGTATAAAAAACGGCCCCATCCTATGCTTCATCGGTCTGCTCTGCGCCGGAGAAGAAATCCACGCTGGGGGACTCCCGGGGGCACAGCGCAGCAAGCAACACGCCGGAAACCCAAAACCCCGAGGCAACGCGGAGCCTCCGCCGACCCGTGTCGCCAGCTTCAAGGGTCACTTATGCTCGGTGCCGGTGTTGAAGGACTCTGCTGCGTCCGGTTACGTATGTCAATCGCTTGACTTAGTGGACTGCGGTTGGTTCAGCTCTTGCTGTTTGGTCATCCATCCGATATTGCTCATTTTCGCTACATATTTCAACTTTCATGCATGCGGCACTTACTCGGAATAATTGTGGAATGTATAACTAATTCACCTTTGTTTTCAAGATAACCCTACTGAAAAAATCCATATGCCATCTTACGGAAAATATACGGATTCCATATATTTTCCATATAAAACATATGGATTTTGTGCGGACGTATACGGATGCATACGGAAATTGTACGGAAGATATGGAAAGTAACATATGGTACATAAGGAATTCCGTACGGGTGTATGGATAGAGTCTTACGGAACACACGAAATCCGCATCTGTTATACGGACAGACCCATGCGGCGATACGGAATATATAGAAACTATGATACGGAACATGCGGAAACCGCATGGGCATACGGAAAGAACAAACGGAATCCGTATCTGCTATGGAAATGCCCATGTGGCAATAAGGACTATATGGAAAGCATGGTCTTCTGCATAAGGAGCATAGGCGTGCGCAGGGTTCCCCTTCAAGGGGGCGAAGGTTCGTTGCAGCGCCCCCTCCCAATTATGTCAGCGCCCCCTCGGGGGGGGGGGGGGGCGCTGGCATTGCGCCCCCCCCCCGAGACGCAGCGCCTCCTTCCCTATTATGCCACTGTGTGAAACTCACTTTGCAGCCCCCCTCTTAGGTGAATAGGGGGGCGGCCCCCCCTGCCCCCCCCCCCCTTGTGCGCACGCCTATGATAAGGAGGATGCATGGGCACACTGGTGGAATTGAGCGGAACCCATTCGTGTGATACACATGTGCGGAAAACATTTGTACGGCAGAAGTGAAAATATTTTTAGCACATAAGCTTCTCTATGAAATATGCAGAATATTTATTTATTTATTTCTGAACACTAAAATATTAAAAGATCATATTATGGCGATTAAAAAATAAAGATATGCAGGCTTCAATAAACAAACAAGGCACAGTAATTATTGCAGGAATAAGAATGATATATATGCAAAAGTATAAAAACACAAATAGACTTACCAGCACAAAAATATAACCCAACTTGAGTATTCCCTCATGTTCATAGTCGTCTGTACGGTATGATGTTCATACTCACGTCTACTTACACCCCTCAACACTCACCCATACTCAGACTCACGGCTACTCACACCAATGAGTATTCACGTGGTGTCTACTCACACCTCTCGACGACTCTTACTCACACCTACTCACACCGATGCCTATTCACTCACGTCCAATCCTACCCGTCAACGCTCACTCATGCCTACTCTTATTGATGAATATTAACTCATCTTCATAATCATGCCTACCCCCACCCCTCAACACTCACTCATACTCACACTCATGCCTACTCACACCGATAAATATTCACTCATGTTCATACACACATCTCACATCCCTCATCCCTGGCTCATACTCACACTCACGAGTACTCACTCATGTTTATACTCACACCGACTAACACTCATTGTACTCACTCACATCCATACTGCACACCGACTCACACTCATGAGTAACCACTCATGCTCATACTCAGGTTTGCTTAAGCCCCTTGCTACTCACTCGTAATCACACTCACGCCTTTCAAATGACTGTGAGTGTGTGTACTCATGAGCATAGTTCGGCAAAAAATGTGGAGCTCACTCAGGCTCACTCACCAAGAATATTTTGCCTTTAGTGCTCACTCGGACTCAGACTCACCAAAATTTTTCTAAACCAGACTCACTCGGACTCAGACTCACTGAAGGTTTTCTCAGCCGGACTCACTCGGCCTCAGATTCACAAAAATATTACTCAGCCTGACTCACTCAGACTCAGACTCATGGCTCGACCTGAATCTGAGTCGACTCATTAGTGAGTTTGCCGACATATCCTTATGAGTGAGTATGCCGAGCTGATTTTCACATCTTCCCCAGGTAAAAGACCTGTATACGCATTGATGGTTGCAAATGATTCAGTTCAAAAAAAGTTAGTTTTGTATTCATAAAAATATTTGTCTATGTTCATGGATTGGTTACCCAGAAGCTGTACAAGGTGGGCTGAAAGTAATATGCCTTAAAGTAAGTCAATGAAGTTATTTAGCTGCGGTTAAGCACAGCGTGAAATTACTAGTTTAACCCATTGTAGTAGCACATGAACACTGGCAACAGACACATTCTCTTTGCCATAAAATGACTCCACAAAAACTGTTTTTCTTTTGTCATAATTGTGTGTTATTGAACTTCCTGTATTCTCAGTATTAAACCAACAATGACTTCAATCAAAGAAGACCCAGTGGCCTGTAGGCCTTGCTGTTTGGAAAGATTTACATTGAACAAGCACTTTCTCTGAAGCAGTATTAGGCTGTCCTTCATTTATATATATGTATACGTCATAAGAGCATAGTCACCTTAATATCGCTTGCACACATTTAAGTTCTGCCTAAAAGACCACATTAAACATATATCAGAGATCACGATTTAAGGTATACACGTGTAAATCGTTCATAAACGTGTGGTGCTACCTGTATGTCCTCTTTATATGACGCAATTTTAACTTCTCTGAGACACTGGTCTTAATTAAATACATTTTCTTACATATTGTGATATACATACGCACAGTGTTGTACATATGAATACTTCATGAAACAAATGTATGCAGTTTTTGTCAAAAAGCTTCACTCGCAACCATTTATTTGCTCAAAAGGCTTTAAGAGCACACATGTGTTTACATAGTTCAGCCATAAAGGAAGTATTGATATACTCAAATCTGTAGAAGAGAAAGCTCACTGCTCTCATTAAGAGTGACAATGTTGCACATCTGATCCTCCTACTGTATACCTTTGTCATCAGCTGGTTATACAGCTGAATAAGTGCCTGATCATCTTTTACATGTTGTCGTATGTGCTAATAAGTAAGAATGCTGTTCAAATCTCAAGTGATCAATAACACATACACATCATCACACTGATGCTCACTGTCGAAGATCCCAAACCGCATGTCGAGCTGCTTGGTTATCAGTTTTCATGCAAGTTATCAACTAGCCAACTGTAAAATACAGATATATGAAGCAAATTTGCCTCTCTGCTCTACTTTCCTATAGACCCTGGGTGTTGATGCACATGATTAATACCTATTTATACTACAAGGATACATAAAATGAAAGAGAAAATAAAAAGAGGTAAAAGACGAAAGAAAGGCAGGCAGGTTAACCAGGTTGAATTGACTTGCTGCCCTACAGTCAGTGGGAAGGTGATCAGAAAAAGAATTACTCATGAAGGCACAAGGGATGTGTACGCACACATAACCGTGTTCATCAGTGATGCATCTATGAGGACTCACGTTCATACTCACACCTACTCACTAACATTCATACTCACGCCAACTCACTCTGATGTGTACTCACTCACGTTCATACTCAGGTTTGCTCATGCCCCTCATCACTCACTCGTAGTCACAGTCATGCTTTTCAAATGAGTGTGTGTACTCACAAGTGAGTAGTATGTCAAGCCGTAGTCGTCATATCTACTGTAGGTAAGTGACCTATATACACAAAGATGGTTGCAAGTGATTCAGTTCGACAGAAGTGAGTTTGGTATTGAGAAAAATATTTGTCTATATTCATAGTTTGGCTACCCAGAAACTTTACAAGGTGGGCTGTAGTAGGATGTCCTAAAGTAAGTGAATGACGTTATTTAGGTGTGGCTAAGCACAGCATGAAATTACTCGTTTAACTTTTGTAGCAGCACATTCGCAGTGGCAACAAAGACACGTTCATATTGTCATAAAATGCCTTCATGAACACTGTTCTTCATTTGTCATAGGTGTGCGTTATTGAACTTCTGGTATTCTTAGTAGTATTAAACCAACAAAGACTTCAACCAAAGAAGGCCCGGTGACCTATAGGCTTTTGCTAATTGAAAAGGTTCACATTGAACAAGCACTTTGCCTTAAGCAGTATTAGGCAGTACTTCCTGCATTATATACGTCATGAGAGCATACTCAGAGTCACCTTAATATGTAACTTGCACGCACTTAACTTCTGCCTAAAGGATCATACTAAATGTATCTCAGGGATCCCAATTTGAGGTAGCAAGTGTACGTGGTTTAGACTAGTAGTGCTACCTGTGTGTCCTGTATATGATGCCATTTAAACTTCTCTGAGACTGGTTTTGGTGAAATACATTTTCTTCCACGATGTGCCACATGTGTGCACAGTGTCATGCGTACGAAAACTTTATGTAAGAGACAAACGTATTCAGTTTTTGGTAAAAAGTTTCACTCTCTCCCATCAAGTGTACAGAGAGTCTTAGTGCACAGATCTGTTTACATAGTTCAGCCATTGGTGTACTTACACCTGTTCAAGAGAAAGCTATCACCAAAAGTGACAGTCTTGCACTTCTGATCTTATTACCGTAATACATTTATCGTCAAGTTATATGGCTAAACAACTGCCTCATTTATTCACATGTTGTTGTATGTGCGAGCAAGTGTGGACATTGTTCAAATCACAGGCGATCAATAACACCTATGCATCGTCATATAGAAGCTCCCTGTTGAAGATCCCAAACCACATGTTGAGGTGCTTGGTTATTACTTTTCATGCAAGTTATCAAGTGGCCAATTTGATGTACAGACGAATGAAGCAAACTTGCCCGTGCTCTACTTTCTAATAGACAATGAGTCTTGACACATATGTTTAATACCTCTTTCAACAACAAGGGTAGATGAAATGAAGTGGAAAAAAAGAGAGGCAAAAAGATGAAAGAAAGGCAGGGAGGTTAACCAGGCTGAACTGATTTGTTGCCCAACAGTGGAAGGGGGGGGGGGGAGGCGTGGTCTGAAAAAGAGCACAACTGATGTGCATGGACACAACAGCGTTCATCATTGATGCACGGATACTCACGTACAGAGCTGGGTTGTTTTGAGAAATTGCAATAGCATTGTTTCAGCCCGCATTGCAGATTATGCTTGCAATGGTATCTTATATGATAAAATTTAAGCGCCTGTTTTAATAAGTTTGGAGACGCAACAAGGGCTTTAGAATTTAGATCATGGCTGTGTGGACACACATGTGCCACACAGAGGGTGCAATAAAGTGAGGATGCTCGAGGTTCACCTGAATTAAAGAGTGCAGCACGATAGCATAATCGTGGGGCCATGAGTGCATCATCTTCTCAACTGCTAGCCTGGCTTCAGTTCTCGGTGAATGCCTCAACCGTGCCGCAAGGAAACGAACTTGTGTGCGCGTAAGATGGGCCATTTCAAACTGTCCTAGAATGTCTATACTGCAAGTACAGTTGCGTAATACCCACTATGCTGTAGCTCGTCGTTTTGGAAAGGGTGAATTTTCAAAAATCAACATCGTACACTTTCTATCACTTTAATTTGTGCCCCTAGTTTTTTGTTTAGCTCGGTCCCTTTCTGCGGTCCTTATTTTGCAATATCGTCAAGTGAATAATGCCAAAAAAATAGAAAAATAACCGGTTTGCAAGCAAACACAGTGCTACACACATATTCTAACCTAATGTTTTTTTGTTGTATTTTTAAGTTTCAGCACCCAACACGCTAACAGGAATAGCAGTACATCAATGTAAATGAAAAAAAAAGAAAAGAAAAAAAAGCATTAACTGACTCTAACCAACGTAAACAAGTTGTGATCTCTACGCGCGAGCCTGCTACTCCAGCCTGCTACGCCACTCGCACACCTGTCGTGACAGCTTCCTAATTTAATAGATGAAAGTGCTTACGCGCTATCCGAGAGTGCATAGTAGGTACAATATGAGATCATACTTATTATTGCGGGCATATATTTTGGGACCGTATCTACGCCTCACACTTTTCTCGTATCTTTTCACTATAGGTTGCCGATCGCTCGCGTATGTAAACACGGATGCATACACACAAGCAATGTAATTTACGCAAGCAGTTGAAGCTTGTTCCCCGAGGCTCTCTTGCGATTAATAGTCGGCCATCGCGCGAAACTGGAGTGATACGCCGTGAACCCGTGCGTCTAGCTGTGTTCCTCTCCGTGGCTGTCTCGCTCGATCACGAATTCAGCGCGGGAAATGAAGCACACGGCAGTGCCGCGCGTAGCGGCGACATCAGCTGATCACGCCCGCTTGCTTCCCTTTGCTTCGACGCAACGAAACATATGCTTTGCAAGATCACATACTGCATTACGTAAAAGTGTTACTGCTTTGGAGTCATCCTGCTATTCACTGAGGACGTACATACAACTACTGTAGAGTTTTGCTTCGGCGGCAAGCATCGATCGTAAAGCCGCACTACTACGTCCGTGGTACAAGCAGTAGAAACCTGTCGTCTGCTAGAACAAAAAGAAAAAAAAAATCTACTGGAAAAGTATTTACCTTGTCTCGTATAAATTTTTCTTCAAGACAAGTCATTATGTTTTAACTATTTTGCCCAATAACATGCATTCTCTAACAATTTCACACGGCGACGTTTTCTTTTTCTTTTTCACGAACAACAATTCAAGCTAGATCCGTCCATAGCCGAAGCCAGATGTTGTTTGCCTTTGTTTGCGAGCGTCTCGTGTGTGTTCTCGTCCACAAGAAGATTAAAGGTAAAAGCATTAAATTTACTTAAGGAAGCTTCGTTCCTCGTTTGTGCGGTGTGCAAAGATTGCGCGCAATTCCCGCTGTTCTCGGAGTGCCGATGAAGTACGAGTCGTTCAAGGAATCAACGAAATGTGCGGGCGCTCGAATGACTCCATGGCTGACGCCCGTGGCCACCTGCTACGCCAGTGCGAAAGAAACTAAAGGTAAGTGGGACAGCGTATTATGTGAAGTATGCTACTCAGCGCAAGGCTCTGTTACCGCACTCGGACGTGGCGTCGTAAAGAGGCAGCCTTACGCACCTTTGCGAGCGATGACATTGTGCGCGTTACCGATTCGCTTTGACTACGCCGATCTGAGCGGAGCCATGGCGCATCGGCACGGCCTTAGGGGAGCGAATTCGCGACAACTGCGAGAACATGAATGTGTGTGATGATCGATTTTTTCTTGTGTGCATTGCAGTCTGCAGGACGCAAGTGGCGCTTGCTTCGTTTGTTGTTGATAAATCAAAGCCTGCAGCGTGATTTGCTGCTGGGCAGCATTTTGCTCACGTTCGTGGGCTATATAATTTGTAACGTGGCTCAATTCATCTAGCCAACCACTTAAATGGTGATAATGAGCCTACATTGACGGTGAAGTGTTTATTATGCGCTTGAACGCTGGCTTGAGCTAGTTAAACGTAATCGTGTGTTTGCCTTGTGTAGGGAGAGGTGTTAGAAGAATATGCGTGTGTATACGCACGTCGCCTTCGCGTGTCAGTAATATTGCACCCGCCAGCAACCACGTTGGACATCTGACGGTTATGAAAACTTGCATGCACAATGTGAGACTTCCTATTCTGTCGGAGTTTCGCTTTTTATACATTAATGTGCTGCCAGCATGTAGTAGAATACATTACGCTGCTGTGTGGTAGTGGTGTGATTATCACAGTGCTGTGGGGTTGCTGATTGAAGGATTTATAGGTACGATGCAGGAGAATTTCTCATCTGACTAGCTCATCAGGCATGTGCGTGTTTTAGCGCAAACAAGACAAGGACAGAAGGTTGACATGTAACGACAGGACCAGCACACAGTTACGTGTCACCCTTCTGTCCGCATCTTGTTTGCACTAGAACGCCTATGTACTTTTAGCAACAGGCTTTTCTGTTATGCTTTTCTTGCCCAATTTGTGCTACAGTACAGTCGTCAGCTATACGAGTGTAAGCACTGAAATTAGCATTTAAAGGTCAGAGTGACTAAATGCATAGTAATGAACAGCATAAAGTAAGAACGAGAGACGTAAGTAAGAACAATGCGGGACAAGCACAGGCTGTCAAATCAAAAATTTATTGCACAAGACCTTGCCTGAATAGCATTAGCTGTACACCTCGTGCACGTGAGGGTCCGGTTAGAAAAAACAAGTTACAAAATCAACAGGCTTCATTGATTTTGTAACTTGTTTTTTCTAACCGGACCCTCATTTGCACGAGGTGTGCAGCTAATGTTATTTAGGCAAGGTTCTACGCAATAAATTTTTCAGTTGACAGTCTGTGTTCGTCCTGCATTGTTATTCCTTTTGTCTCTCGTTCATACTTTGTGCTGTTCATTACTATGCATCCATACCAACTGGCTTACTTTACGACTATTTTGGACTATATGCAGTTGGCAAGCGCAATAGTGTTCATAACAATTGCTCAAGCAAAAAGGTATCTCTTGCTATTCAGTAAGTCGCATTTATATTGGTAATCATTGATTAAACACGTGTTCAGTGTTCTCTCTCGTAGTGCTCACAAGCGTACATATCAGAATAGATGCAGCATATATAAGCGTGCTTTTTAGCAAAGCAACCTATGCTATTACTTTGAGCACCTCACAAAAGACCGCTGCATGCTTACTTTCCACGTATTCAGGTGTGCTTGAAATACATTTCAATTCTTCAGCACACTGGCACTAACCCTAGTAGCACCAAATGTTGACACATTGTTGCTGTCACATTGAGAAAGTTACGTGAATGTTGTGGCAACATTGCTTGCTACTAGAGAACACTTCACACTGAGGGCAATATTAACCATTGTTTGAGTTCTATCTTAAAAAAAAATGTCGGCGTGCCTCTAGGGAGCTTACACAGTGTGGGGGGGGGGTATAGGTGGCTATTTTGTTGTCATAGCCAGTCGAGGTGGCAGTCAGGAAAGTGTGCGCGGAAGCAGCTCTCGCTTCAAAGGTTCTGGTGCGATGATGCACTGTGTGGTATATGTTCCCCTTGTATTGTAGCAAGCATATATAGCTACTCTACTGTAGCAGTTGCACCTAATGTAAGGCAGAGAAGTTGCAGTTGGAGAAAGATGGTTGCTGCATCTACAACACACCGAAGGGCACACAATAAACCCTATACTTACCACGCATTTTTGACCATGTCGAGGAGCAGTTTTTCTCAAAACCTAATAGAGTTATCCACATAATGCAATAATAATTTTCTTCCAAATTTGGCACTCTTTCAACTGTACTAGATTAATTAAAATCTGATTTTTATTACTTTTTTCGGTGAACTTTTGCCACTAGGACCTAAATTTCGGGTTAATTTGCATCTTTCAAAATTTGTAACACAAGAACAGTGAAGTGCCTAATTTCAATTCTGGTACAGTATGTGTATGCGCTTACGCTGAATACATAGAAAAATATTGAACTGGTTTTGTTGAAATACATGGAAAATAATGGTAGCTAAGTAATAAAAACATAGTTTTAAGTCAATCAAGATTAAAGTAAGAAAACAGCTGAAAGCGGATCTCTTGCCACAAACAACGTTAAACTATTTTATTTAGTACCTACAAGCTTGGTAATCATTGCCAAAGTCATTTTTTTTCCTCTTTGGAGCCTGTAGTCTTGCTTGCCTTGCTTCTTATGTGAGCTGTCATAGAGCTCTATTCACAAAGTATCGTCGATTGTGGTCAACTTCTTTTAGCAAATTTACTGTGCTTTGGCCAGGCTTCAGTCCTAATGATTTCAGTATTTCGGCACGTGCGATACTGCCATCATTAGATGAAAAAAAAGCATCCATCGTCGCAATCTTTAAGACTCTGGAGCCTAAAGAAAGAGAGCAAGGACTTTGTGACACAATTCCGATTAGCTCAGCACTTGGACCACTCAGTTTGCATGCGCAGTTCTGTCTAATTGCATCACAAATAATATTGATGCCCATTAGAGCATACCCGTTGTCACTCTGTGTGCGAGTTGCCTTGAAGGACGCTGAAAAGGCTGGGATTCAATGACGAAGTGTGGGATGGTTCAGTATTCGGCATTTCAGCACGTCGCTAACATTTATTCACATTTACAAGACAACTGTATTAGTTGCCACGAAATATACTGTTGCTGAAGTCTTTCTCTACCCTCAGCATCTCAACTTATCGATTGGCACGACAGACACAAGGTGTAATGAAGCTAGGAGCTAAAATTGTTTGAATAGATGCGCTCTGAACCACGAATGTGAATAAAGAAGCACACAGCATCTTCGGATTGTCTTAGCTGAAAAATCAGGCATGCAGAAAGTTACCCGACAATTTCAGAAAATGGACTGTAAGCACGGAGTGCATACGAGGGGTTTGTCTTGGGTGCGTGTTCACACACTACTTGCTTTCGGAAAATGAGGTTCTCCGCTACAAAAAAGACTTTCAAAGAAATGCACGAATATGCAAAATAAAAAAAGAAGGATACACTTCCCAAATTGCAAACAACAAAAAAGTGATTTTTTAAAAAAATTTCCTTTACCCTGTGCCCTTAACGAGCACGACAAGATGAAGGAGCTATTTTGAGCAGTGTCATGGTAAATGGCTCACGCACAAGGACAGTCCCAACAAGCATCACGTCTGTCCTCAGCACTTTCTCCCTTGTAGGTAAACCATGCTTGGCTTTTGGAGTTTCTCTGTTTCGTGTGTGAGTGGACTAAAGAGAGCTACCGAAACGTTTCGGTCTCTTTAGGGACTTCGCGAAGCGTTTCTGGGAGCGTGTGCGGTAGCTTCATGGAAAGAAGCGCAAGTACAGTACATACTGGTGCGATCTCCTTGATGATATTGAGGTTGCAATCTTTGACATTAGTTCTGAGCAAGAAGCACGGGGTCAGCAAATATGTACTCAGCAGCACCCTTCTGGAAGGATCCTTACGATAAAACGAAAAAAGCCATCTATCCTCACCCGTTCACACTTCATGCAGCCGACTGCATCGTGTACGTAAACCTGTGGCCACGTGTCGACGCCTCGGACATTTGCAAATTACTTAAATTGAGGACGACGCAGCGAGCGGTGGAAAGGAAAATGATAGGTGTAACCTTAAGAGACAAGAAGAGAGCAGAGTGGGTCAGGGAACAAACGGGGGTTAAGGACATCATAGTTGAAATCAAGAAGAATAGGATATGGGCCGGGCACGTAGCACGTCGGCAGGATAACCGGTGGTCATTAAGGGTAACTGACTGGATTCCAAGAGATGGCAAACGCGTGAGGGGGAGACAGAAAATTAGGTTGCTAGACGAGATTAAGAAGTTTGTAGGTATAACGAGGCAGCAGAAAGCACAAGACAGTATTGATTGGCGGAACATGGGAGAGGCCTTTGCCCTGCAGTGGGCGTAGACAGGCTGATGATGATGATGTCTTACGTTTTGTCGAGCTTTGTCATGCAGCAGCAGTGAAGTCATAAACGGCTCTAGGCCACAACACTGTGAGAAGTGGCTAGTTACACGAGCCTAGAGAAAATTGGGGCCGATAGCGTCGTGGTCATGACATGAGCAAGTTGTAAGGACGCTCTAACTCTCAGTAAATATTAATTTTATCATTGTTTTAATTCATCTGTACAGTGGTTTAGTTGCAGAAACAGTGAAGGCCTCATTAAAAAGGGACCTTACACATGAAACCACAACGGTCCTGGGTCGTCGCAGCAGAACCTGATACGTTTCGTGTGCATTTGCCTACCCTAAAGGAAGCAACGAGGACAAACGTGATGCTTGTCAGGGTTGCCTATGCGCTAGAGCCATCCACGCTGGCACTGCTCTGATAGCTCCTTCGTCTTGTGCTCGCTGAGGCGCACCTTCGGCATCTTGAAGTTGAAGACGTTGCAACCATCTTTCTGTGACTGTGACTTTGCCATACTTTGCATGCAACTACTACAACCTACAACTGCACGCGCTTCCCCGATTGCCAGCTCAACTGGCTGTGACAACAAGATGGGTGCTACCTCATTACCACCATTGGTGCAAGCTCCCTATAGAATGCTTCTCTGTCTTGCATGTATATCTGTGACTGAAAAACATTATGTAAACTATGCTCATCTCACAAATTGGTTGCAGCACTGTGGGGGCTGCAGGGTGGCTTTGCCAGTAGGAAGGGCGGAAATTCCTGAAGGTGTATTCATCCATGCTGCATCAGCTGCTTGGTGTTTTCATGGCATCTCTGCACATGTGCTGGGTAAGTAAAGTAAGCTGGTAGCAGAACAGGGAAAACGAAAACATGGCAGCACCACTTGAAGCGCGTGCCTTTCACGTTGAATTTATCAAGTTGTCATCGTGCACTGTGTGGCCTGTAATTTTTAAAGTGGCACTTCTATTTGCTTTACATTTGCATCCTCATGCTTCGACAGCAATGTATTTGTGACTATTTTACATTGTTTCCGCAATGTACTCTCAAGTTCTTGGTGACAAGGCTTAACAAGTGTGACTAAACAAACAACTGATCTCAATAATGACAAAACACACCTGATGCTTTGTTTTCAGCGTAACGTCGTTCATAGCTATAGCTGACTTCACCGTTTATTTGTGGCTGATGGTTGGGGGCAAGCAGCAAGCACGACTTCGGATTGAAGCAGCCGGTCATGGCTGCATGGGCTGTGTGATGTTGCTTCGTAACCACAGTTACTGGTGGTTACATATACAATAAAGGCACACGACGTACATTCGAAACGAGGTTAACATATCGGATATCGCTGTGACAAATCATGTGCCAAACAAATGCAAATGTCTCAAGCTTGCTACTTTAAACGGCCCCTAAACCACCCAGAGGTCGAAATTTAGTTCTGGTTTTGCAGTTGTGCATAAGTCTACAACGAACACATAACCATGAGAATTTTTTGAAACTGTGCCGTAATAGTGGAGTTACACGCGTTTGATGATATAATACAGGCCCTCTCTGGTTTCGCTTTTTCCTTCTCTATGCTTCGTTCGTCAGCTCGTCTCTCTTCCTGACTGAGTGCTCCTCTTCACCATGCCAGGAGGAAGAGCGCCCAGTCTCATAGAGTGAAGCGTATATTTACAGGGACCAGATGACGTGTCCAAATGAACCGATTTTCCAAATTAATGAGAGTCAAATTAACGAGCTTTTACTGTACAGCAAACACAACGACTCGATAACACATCATCAGGCATCTTCTGCTAGGATGCATGACATACTGTTTTTTTTTTACCTTTAAACGCAATTTCAAAATGTAATCCTACTCAAATTGCGAAAAGCATGCCCTGCAATTCACGGTCTTTATATTTCCGCCAGGATCTAATCACATGTTCTGGCCAGTTATCGGTCCCTTTAATGATTAATAAATCTTTGCATATTTTTCAGTGTAGTGCCACCATCAGTGTCAACATAAGCCATTTCATAAAGAAGCCGTCCAGAGCATTCAGCTAACGTTGCTTGCCTGTCCAGTTAGGGTTGTGGTTGTGCTGGATGAGCTTTTTTACATACAGTGCATAGTGAACTAACACCTTCAAAGTCAAGCGCAGCTTCAAAACAAAAGAACTAATATAGAGGTTGCAAATGCAGGGCCTTAACTTTAAGAAGGAATGCCTCAATGTGCCTTCTGGAAAATGGGAGTGTTTTCATTTGCTGTAGAAATTCGGCTATCATAATTTACAATTCTAAAGACCTCATCTACGACCTTGTGCAGGTTGATCTTAAGCAGAAAACCAGAAGCGGCAGTGGTCTCCAGTAGAGACCCAAGGACCACAAGCTCTCTGTGACACAAACAGGAAGGGCACTGTGGTGCATTGAAGACCTGCGCCAGTAGTGCATTACCAGTGCACTATGCTGCTGTTTCATCAGGGAGAAAGGAGGTGACCACCCTCAGAGGAACTTCATGCTCTATAGTGTGAGTGCCTGGATGGTTTCGTTTTTGTCCTGTCACACGTGCTGAATAGTGGGTGAGATTCAGCTGGGGTGGCTAGAGGAATAGGGGTGACAAGTGTGGTAATTTCTCTAGCCAGGTAGTGTCGGCTTTTGCACCAGTGCTGTTAGTGGCCCCAAGTGGTGCAGCTGTTCAGAAGTTTCAAAATGGTTGTGGCTGCCGCCACAGATTACTGTAGCTTTGTCACCTCGGTAAATGTTCAGATGCATCAGGAAAAATTCGCTATGTTACTTTCTTCTACAGCTGCCAACTTTTTGCATTATACTTGAGTTGTTCCGGGTGTAAGAGCACAAATGAGCCTAGCATAGATTAAATACTGAAATTTTACTCACGGGAGGCAATGCCTGTATGCTTGGCATTGTTATCATAAGCACCTTGGTTGGGTCAGCACATATGGTGAAAAATTGGGTATCCGTTGCATCATGGATGCTACATATCCCATTGATCACATCCAGTGTATCAGATGCAGTGGCATACTGGTCAACCGGTCTCGTTACAGATAAATGATGTGTAAATGGACATTATTTGCAAAAAAAACCATGTCAGCACATTCATTGAATAAACCAGGTACAGCATGGACCGCTTATAACAAGTTGCCAGAGTCGCAAATATCTGCACTATAAGCGGTACTGCCCTGTAAGCAAAACAACATTTGTGAAAGGCTGTACATCTGAAAAACATGACCAGCAGGCACCCGCATGATTCCGACTATCTAGGCATGCAACTTGGGCGTAAATCTGCCAGTGTTGAAAGGTTAAAGTCTGCGGACCTGCAGTGTTGACATAGTGAACGTGGAAACGAGAAAACAAAAACAAAGGGTGCCGTAGCGGAAAGCCACCAACTGACTTTCCAGACCTCCTGATTTATGCGGAGTTTGTTGTGGTACCACACTGGCCATAAACTACACGTCGAACGGCTATTGAAATTGCGGGCACGATGTCCAAAAAGCAGTGCCAACCGTGAACCGCCAATCTAGTGTTGCACATGCACTCCATATTTTCGGTGAAGATTTAAGTCACTCCTGAATGCAACAACTGCAAAACGTTTCATTGACTCGGCACCAAACCGCAACCTTGATAGTCCGCAGACACTAACAACTAGGTAGCTAGTGCTCGTTAGTCCTAGCGTGCGAGAGTTTGCCCCAGACAACACGGCTATTGGGCGTAGAAGATGTCGCACTCCTGACCTAAACAGTGGGCAGCAGGTGTGAAACGAAATTCCGGTCCGCGATCGGGAAAGTCGCGCCAACTATCTATCCTGAAAGAGTCTTCCAAGCTTGTAATTGTAAGTCCACCTGCGGGTAGCAAAGGCAAAAGCTTGGTCATGTCTTAAAACATTGTCACTTGCTGGGGAATAGAAGTTGCACGCACAATATCTCGCTCTACGATGAGACTATTTGCCTGACAGAAAACCGAAGAGCCAAACAGCAGTTACGTGCACTTCATGCAGACACGGGTGGCCCTTCAGAGTGCAGCGCACACACAACAAGCAGCCAGAGCAAAGGGAGCAAAGGCGTTTCTGTTGCCTAGGCAATCACTCCCCCTCCTCACACCATGATGCCCCCCTTGTTTTTCTTTTTTTTTTCTTCCACTGTTTCCCGTTCATTCACTCTTTGTCTCATCCTCCATAACGCTGTGGTTCTTCTCTCCCAGGCTGATCCGAAGCGCACTCGCTCCGTGTCTGAGAATTTTGCGGCAGGCGCCTTATAGCCGGTGTTTCATGTGGGGGGACTGCACAGTAAGCGGTATGCGTGTATACGTGGTGCTTTATGGGAGGGTATGCTGAAGTGAGAAAAAACTGCAATATAACCAGTCCTGCACTGTAAACGATTGCGTTATAAATGGTGTGAACTGTACATAAATATTTTATACACCTTAGACTGGGGCACATGTTTACATTGAAATGTTGAAGATACTGGCGAAAAGGAAATTTAAATAAACATACTTTTTTATCGTAGCCATTTGAAATGTTCCTTCTCATTCCACAGACAGTCCTTACTGCATTTCGTGGTCTTGGATCTTGGGATTCAGTGTTAGTATGTAATTTGTCTTCCTATGCTGGTTAGAGTTAACCAGATGTTGCACTTACTTGCATTACGACTGCAGCACTAATTCTGTCAACCAAATTTTATTATCGTTCTTCCCTTGTAATGCACACTCTGAACAACTTCCCATCCTGCGATGGCAGTTAGGTTGCCAGATGTCCGTTGCTTTGCTTTGTGCTTTGTTTTTTCTGCGTAACTGAGTTTGAAAATTAGTCTCTCATTGTGCTCGAACGGGGTGCTATTCGTTGTTTCTCTAACAATGACATTAGATGGACCTTACAGTAGAACCCCGCTATTATGTTTTACAGCGAAAGCTGTTATGAGATCATTTCACCGGCCGTTTTTGGCGCCGTAGTTGTCCGCCGCCGCCGGTGTCCGTAACCAGTATCGCTCGAAATAAGAAAAAAAACGAAATAAGAAAAAAACTCCAGGATGGAACGAGGTTCGAACCTGGGCCCTCTGCGTGGGAGCCCAGTATTCAACCTCTGAGCCATGCCGGTGCTTGAAACTGCTTTGCAAAAAGGTCCTATACAGGCTTCATGTCGGAAAGGAACCACATTAGCATATGCAATATAGCGTGGTAGAAGAGTAAAATAAGCACCAAGCGTCGCACAACGCGAATTCTGTAACCAGGCGTCACACAATCCGAATTGCGCAACGAGTAGGTTGTTGAATGCTTCCAACCCATTACAAAGGACCCTGCCATAATTCTTCATCGCCATCAGGCACAGCATCAACAAAGTGCGCATAATGCCTTACATGTGTTTAGCAGGTACCAACGCTCTCCGTAGAATGACGAAAAATGGGACAATGCCTGCTGCCCTACTTCTCAAATATTACAATGATTTATAGCGTAGTGGGTTCCTCACAAGTGCACTTGTATTGGTTGCCAAGGAAGCCCATAAGCGCATGATCCACTTCCTCGGGGTCTCAGTAAAATTACACTGATTTATAGCGTAGTGGGTTCCTCGCAGGTGCACTTGTATTGGTTGCCAAGGAAGCCCATAAGCGCATGATCCATTTCCTCGGGGTCTCAGTAAAGTTCTTCGCCCCCCCCCGTCTCTCTCCCACGTCAACGTATGTTATACAGCATGACGGGAGAGGGAAATAGTGACCGGGCGTCACCGAATGCAAATTACATAACTGGTGGGCCGTTTAAAGATTCCAACCCATTACAAAGGGCTGAGCCATAATTCTTCATCGTCATCAGTCGTCGCGTCAACAAAGTGCACATGATGCCTTACTGACGTGTAGCTGGTGCCTCGCTTCTCCGCAGAATGACGAATAATGGCTTAGTAGGTGCTTCCCAACTTCACAAAAATTGTGATTTATGGCGTAGTGGGTACCTTTCTAGTGTACTTGTTTTGTAGCCCCAAGAGAGCTTAACGGGCTCTAGAAACGCTGCTCTTCCAGCTTTCGCTGTGGCTGTGCTGCGGTTTCAGCGCAGGCCTGGCGTTTTTTTTGAAGGGACCGTAAGAAGTAAACATAAAAGCCAGGGAATGCAAGAGCCTAAAAACAGGAAAAACGAAAAAATTATAGTGGTACAGAATTTTATTTTAATGTTTACACGCTTGAAAAAACCGCGCGACGTTGCCTGGTGCGTTTACTCATGCCTGAGCAGAGCTAAAAGTTCTTCGAGCACCTGCAGTGTTATATCCTTTTAATAAATGTAGTGCGACCACGGCCGACACCTTGCAAGTAATCACTTTTGGCGACACTTTTGCGAGGTTCTCACCAGATGCGTCACCGTCTCCAAGCAATAATTTAACACTGTTGGCATAGTGTCAGACCACCACGGCTTGTAATAGATGTTCAAATGCCTCGTGAGAATACACCCAAAAGCAAGCATTGAAGAAAATAATCCTTGCTTCATCAATTGCTAAGCTTTGTCACTGGTGTACCCATTGGCGCACACTCAGCCATGATCTCGTTGATGGATAGAACCACAGAGTTGAAAGCGGCATCATCCACAGATATGTAATCAACATATAGGATTCTTTTGGCACCAACAGTTGTAAGCATCAAAGAACTAAGCACACGCAACACAATCAGCATGAGGAATCCGACGACGAACTGTGCAATGTCCTTCAAGAAATAACAGTGATGGTGAGTCCACGTCAATGCGACATCGGGAACAAACGTCAGTCTTGAAGGCCTTTCTTTCGCGAGCAGGAAACAAGTATAAAACTAATTACGACATATATAGATGCTATCTCTATTACGAATCTCGAATGCTATGCTTTTGTGTGCGGAAACCTAAAGTACGTTATGCATGTCGCTTGCGCCACTCATGTGGCTAAACAGTCATGCCAGACCAAGCAGCGTGAAAAGTCAATATGGCCGCTCTCTTCAGTGGTCGCTCGGCCGGCTCGGAGCGCACTTCGCGACGTATCATACAGGAACGGTCCCGCAATACACTGGATCTTGTGGCAGCTATGCCGGGGCCGGTGGAAAACGGCATAATAGCCGGGTAAACACAGCAGTGTGAAGCGTAACGGTGTGTTTCTACTGTACCTTGCAACAGAAAGACACTGTGGCTGCGTGGAGAGGTGTACAAATGAGCACAGATACATCGACAGTGCTCTCATCTATTCAACCTTTGTGTTGTCTCATTCAGTGCATGAATTGTGGACACATGGCTTTGCTATCGCTAAGGTGCCTATGTGGTACTGGATTGCACAACGCCTTGAACATTTTTCAGTTCAGTGGGAGCACGGGCTCATCAGTCTCGAGATAAGTGCTTCCTCTCTATTGCTGCACATGATCAAATAAAGGTTTCGCTTAGTATACTGCTACACGGCTCTGGCTTTGAACTTCTCAAGACGAATGTCGGTTCGTTGCTATTTGCAGTCACGAATATATCCATTATGGAAACTGCGGATCAGCAAAGCTTTTGTAGCAGGTGAGCACTATTGATTGCACCGGTTGCCACCAGAGTGCCGACGCACAAATTGCCATAGTAAGAGCCAAACAAATGTCTGCGTACATTGTGAATTTTATCAGACCTGCCTTTTTTTCCTTGCTTTCCTATGCAGCCATTGTATGTGAGGATGGCAGTAACAGAAAGGTGACAGTTTGAGCTTTGGAACAATAAAAAAATGGCAGTGGGAAAAATGACAGATGCCTCCATGCACTTTGGCTTTTTTAACTCCTTTAATTGTTCGCAGCGACTGAATTGCTTTTTCAGGGACAGTGCATATTCAGCTGAATTGTTTGACACAAACTACTTAGATCAGTGATTCTAAGCAAGAGAATCTTGGGACCCCTTGCGGGCCGATGAAGTGGTGAGGGACACCTTGCAGTGAGAGAAATGGGGAGGGGGTATAAGTTAGCACAATATGCAACAAGAAATGGATGCCTTTAATTTCCCCCTGGCAAACAACGCTCAAACTAAAGTGTAATGTCAATTCGATCTCAATACCTTGTCACTAAGTTGTGCCGTCTGCAGCCACATTCAATGTGTTTCTAGCTATGTTTTCTTTTCAAGTGTACAAGGGTAGAAAAGGTATCCTCGCGTGCAAATGTCGTAGAAAACTACAATGAAAGCTTCACAGCCATCTCATGGAGAAGTGTAAACATAAGTCAGCTCGGCCGCAATACAAGCACGTTATGCGGTGAAGCATACTAAAATTCAGAAGGGGCCACTGTGACGGGACGTAGTGTGCATCTAAAAAGAAAGTTCCCTTTTTGCTAGAAAAAGTTTCGCGGGCCCCCGAAATGGCTTTGCGGACTTACATTTGAGAACCACTGACCTGGATAAAAGGCAGTGTATATAGAGGAAAATGCAAAGGCATTAAAGATGACGAAAAGGGGTGTTTCCTTTTTTTTGCAATTTTTGTGTTATGTGCTGTGCATTTTGCGGTGCAGTTCATGCAAAGCTGAGTGAACATAGGCCTTAAAAACAAACGTTGCCTGTGTTGAGCCTGATTCTTTGCTTATAATCATGGCAGCCATTGTTAAAGTTGCGCTTTGCAACTTTATTGTTCTTAATATGTTCTCTTGAAGCTTTTATCCTGCATAATGATGCTCTGAAGTCTGATTTAATTTTTCTCCCAAACAAAAAGTGAGATCATTATGTGGCACTTAATAAACAGTCGCTTAATTCTACTGCACCTTTTACATTCTTTGTAGGGCAGTTATTTTAGATATCAGCGTTTAAAATGCGATGAGCCTATTGTATGCATCATGGCTTTATCACTATTGCAAATAGCACATCTACCTAACTCTCCCGTTGGCAAATAATTTGTCTTTCTGCTCACGTAGCGTTGACTTCTGGCCTATTTCAGATGCTTTTGAGTGTCACGTGGAGAAGTGTGGAAGGCGTTCCTCCATGGAAGAGCGGCGACCGGAGCGTGAGCTGATACCTGGCAGACAAGCTGGATGTCATTGCAACTGGTGGCGTAAGGAGAAGACAACAAGATGCTTGTGTGGTTGTGCGTGCCGGGACTTGATTGCGTCTTTTCTCAGACTACACTGTTTTTACTTGTACACATGTAAAATAAATATTGTTTGCTCAATTTGATATATCAGAAACTACTGTACAAGTCAGTTTTCACCTTACAGAAAATAGATTTTAGTGTCCCCAAATAGACGGTACGAAATCCTAATGGGATCTGATGCGGAAACCGAATATATTAAAACTGCGTCCTGCAGTTTCCGCATGACCACAATTCCGCATGGCATTCGTATCATACGGCATCCGTAATACCATATTTCCATATATATGGATGCCGTATATACGGAGCTTTTGATGCGGAAACCATATATATGGATCGTGCGGATCCGTATCATGCGGATCCGTACCATGCGGATCCGTAATACCATAATTCTATATGTACGGATCCGTATCTTCCGTACATACGAAATTTTTCACTAGGGAAATGTTCGGTTATTGTGTAAATATATTCATCTTTGTTTAAACACATTATTAAAGCTTGTTGATCTTTGATTGGAGAAGGCCCTTGACTCGTTCATACCGGCGATTGGCGCAAGCCATACACCAGAGGCCCAACCCCCATGCCACATCTTGGGAGAAGCTGGTGCTTCGGACCCGAGTCGTGACACAGTCACAAATTAGGTACGAATGTTTGTTGTTTAAGTTGCAGTTTAATGATTTTCTAGCTACTCGCTATACTCTCTCTGAAGCGTTGCTGCACGGCAAAGCTACAAGTAAATTTTATTCTTTTCGTATTTTAGTGCACAATATGCATGAACTGAGCCGGGCCAATGTACTAAACACTATTCTGGATCCAGACTCTACAACGGCACTTCAGGCGTGCTCAAAAAGCTATAAAATGTTCCGTACACGACCAACAAAAACCTAGTAAAGGAAGAATCCTGCAATATGGAACGTTAGCACGGCGATCAACAATAAATGTGCACTGCTTCAGCTGACTTAACGTAGCAAAGGCTGAATAAACAGGCATCAGTTTTAGATTGGCCATTTACGAACATTCCAGTACGAATGTGAGACGCTCAGCTTTTCCAGGATGTTTATCAGCCAGTCCTCCTCTTTACACCATTTGTTCCGCTGTCGCCACAGCTTCCCCTTTGCTCTTTTCCTCTCTAATCAGCTTCACCCTCTCCACGTCGCTACCCTTTCTCTACCTGGCTCAATTCACTACACCAGGCTTCCTCTCACCCTTTAAGCTTTACCCATGCTTTCCCTCTTGTCAGGCACGGCCCTATAAGGAGGACGACAAATCCCCAGGGATTTGCGTCGGCCTTAAAGAGCTCCGCTGTGAAAAGAAGCTTATATTTAATGTGATTGTGTCTCTGATGTACGGAGAAAACGAGCCGGAAAGGATTGGACTATTTAATTGAGCGAGCCAATTTCCTACAAAAGAAGTAGCACTCGCAGTGCGACGACAGCGGCGAAGACACGCGTTGATCGTCGACAAAAATGATCGTTAGTGAAACGCGCCGGCTGTATAAAAGACCAGCATTTTAGTTGCTTGTAGATGGACAGCCATTCTTTTACGCGGACTGCGTCGGCAGCGTTCGGTCTCGCTCACCATCAACTCTGACGTAACGAAACCCGTAACCCCTGTGCTGGCCGCGTGGAAGGATGGCAACTTGAGTCGGCATTACCTATACTTGCTCAAAATGCTGGTGAGGGAGTGAAATATACAGGCCCATAGATGACTGGTAGAACCTTCCGGCGATATCGCTGGTGCTCGCCTTAGATCCAGAATAAACTCGACAACTTGTGCCCTACATGCATTCTGAAAATAGGAGACTAAAACAGTCGCGAAGTTTCTCAAACATTGAAAATCGTTGGGGATTTACATCCCAAATACACAATAGGATTATAAGATACGCCGTATGAAGGGTTCGGAAAGTTCGACCACCGGAAGTTATTTAACGTGCATCTTATATCTAAGCACACGGGCTTGAAGTATTTTGACTTCATCGATATGCCGCCGCCCCGGTAGGAAGTCGATGCCGCGGCCTGCGGGTCAGCAGTCGAACACCATAGCCACGAGACTATCAAAGCGGGTGACTTTTTCAAACTTTGTGGCGCGCCTCGCGAGCCCCATCACATGACAATGAACAAATAAGCCTATGTGGAACTATACAGAGCATTTCATATCATTCACGAAATTAATAATACGTGTAATAATGTGCCCGAAGTGCATTATTCAAACTATGCTATATGTTTAAGACCACAAGAATAACGTCCCAGATTTTATCCACTGAACTGCAAAAGACGCACAGCATTAACGTTAGCAGCAGATCTGATCAAATTGCAAAAGCCAATATGATTATTTATGATCTCTATATCTAGTAAAACGAAACGAC
The DNA here is from genome assembly GCF_013339695.2 of Rhipicephalus sanguineus. Lineage (NCBI taxonomy): Eukaryota > Metazoa > Arthropoda > Arachnida > Ixodida > Ixodidae > Rhipicephalus > Rhipicephalus sanguineus. The sequence goes on along the minus strand of NC_051184.2, from coordinate 87,982,206 downwards.
AATGCACCCGAAGCAATGACAGATGACAGCAGTGGTTGTAACTGAGAATACCGTAAAAATGTTCAGCTAAATTTTAATTTCTGTAAAAGGCCGAAGGGCAAAATATGGAAGCTCAGAAAGAAAGCATTGCTACGTTCATTAAGCCCACCATTTTGTGTGGTTCTGGCAGTGTGGTTTTGCAGTCGCCTAAGCGGTTCCAGATACGCATGCAACACGCTTCACAAAGACTCCATGCAATGAGGGAATTGACATGACAATTCATTAGATGGTAAGGAATATGTAACGTACTGGATGTCTATAGCTTCTGGAGGTGTTGTGCCCAGACTGTGTTCCTCATATTTATCCCTAATAGTGAGACCATACTATACTTACCTATTTCCGTTTTTACTTTTTGTATCTTTTCTGTTCACATCATGCTTTTGTTGCCCCCAAAAAGTAACTATGCCGTATGGTATATATTGTACATGAGAACTGAATTCCACACGTTGCATATTGATCTTGAGAACCCTTTAGCGCAGCGTGCGTATATGCCGTGAGTGACGTAGTACGGGTATGTAATGTTTTCTTCTGGCGAAATAACGCCTTCAGTTGATATAGTGCTGGTGTTGTTTCCTTCCTCTGCATACCTGTCTTAGTTTGCGCTAAAAGGTCCTCAAGATGAATATGCACCAACTAGCTCGACATGCGGTCTTACTTCAGTTGCATACTGCATTTACCTATATGAACTTGGATACAAATATTTGACAGTGTGCTAAATGTGTGATAATAAAGTGGCAACATATTCCAGCAGTGACTTCAGTGACGTCGTGCTAGCATTATTTCAGGTTAAATATAATGAAAGGTGGCCAGGGCGGCGAAAGATGCAGCATCAAAGCGTAGTGATGAAGTTCTTTATTGGACTTACATGTCACCAGCAGAACTAAAGGTCACATTTTGTCAGCAAGAGCAAATCAATACATTGGATAGCAAGAAATTGGAATGGTGTAAGCAGTAAGGCTATCAGCGAGCTCTTTTAGTATCCGATCTGGTATCCGATTTAGTATATGGATGTAGTATCCGATCAAGACGCCGGCGTAAGAAAAAGAGCCCGTTACAGGAAGTGAAGCGAGCTTCGTACTATCGATCCTTTCAAACCAAAGAGCACGTTAAAAAGGTATTAGCAATCTGGTGACCCGTGTCAAGATACGGTGCGCACGCTACCACGATCACAGTTCATATTTCTTTACTGAGCCACACCGCATCTCCTTCAGGTACCCCGATGGGCCTTTCAGGCGACGGAGGACGGCCGGTGCGTTTTCTGTCGGCTTGTCCCGTGATCAGCGTCTGCACTCACGTGCTTTCACTCCCACGTACAACATACGGTGCGCGGGGTGATGTTACCCTCTTAGGATTCTATAGGAACCTCATGGCGACCCCGACCACTACGACGAAAATGCGCTTGCGCTACCCATACCATTCATATCGCTGTAAGCAAGTTACCGCAGTAGAACAACCGAAATGCGTAACCGTAGAGATTCAACGGGCGAGGTTTGCGGAGGACTTTATGGCTGAGGTTTGCCGCGTATCATAGACAAAAATTATAGCAACCATGAACTGGCACGTGCTCTCTTCTTCCTCTCCTTCATCGCCTTTCTCTTCTTCCTCTTCTGCTTCGCTCCCAGAACACGTGCGCCTATTTGTCCGGCGTGCGATGCAATAACTCTGAACGAGTACAGTGAGAGAGAAAGAAAGAGAGAAAGAAAGCGAGCAAGAGAGAGAAAGCGAGATAGAGAAAAGGAGAAATTTTTGGCGAAAAAATTTCTTGGCGAGGTGATATTCGAACCCGCTTCCCAAGGATCTGAAGGCGATTGTCGTAGCCAGGCGCACTAGCAGAGGAGGGCATAGCCTTGTATAGTATGGTATAGTATGGTGCAGAAATGGGGCAGCAAAGGGATGCGAGGGTAGGGTGTGGAGGGAGGAAATGAGGAGGTGAGAAGGAGTAGAGAGAGAGAAAGAAAGAAGTAAAGTGATAGTAAGAGAAAGGGGGAAATAGATAGGAAGAAAGAAAAACATAGGAGAAAGAAACAAATATAAGTAGAGAGAAAGAGATAGAAAGACAGAGACCTAAATTGATAAAGAGCGAGCAAGAATGGCCACGTATGGTGTAGCAAATCATCGGATGGAGGCGAGAGAGTAAAAGCCTAGTCTAGCAAGGCCCAGCTATATGCCAACGATCTCTCACTGTCCGCCCAGCCTTGAGCGACTTAGCGCAAGCTGCGTTAATCTTTTTTAAAGCGAAAGCATTATATTACTCACTAATCACGAAATTTCACCGTCGGCGTCCCGCGTCGTCGGCGGCGCCTTGCGGCGTCAGGACGAGTGGTACAAAAATCGTCACGTGAAGACGTCAACATATGACATCACCATGGCATCACAGATCGCCAACATTTGTGGCGTCTTCATGACGTCACGTATTCTGGCGTGACGTCATGTGACGTCGCGCCACATGACGCCATGGTAGCGCCCTCCTTTGGGCGGCGAACGAAACTGGAGAGCGCGACCTCAAGAGAAGAAAATAAAGACGGCGCTTCGCAGTGTCATGTGAAGCCGCGGCTTGTCTTGCTGACGCCGATTCTGCTTCAGCCGTCGCGTTCCTTCGCTCCTGTGGCATGAGCCTACACCGTCATCACACGACATCGTAGCTTGGTCAAGGGTGGGCAGATCACGGAGGCAGTGCAAAACCAGGTGAGGCGGCTCCGAAACCACGCGGTGTGCACAAAGCTTTGGGAGGGCGGCGGGCCAGGATAAATTCATCTAGGAAGCCTACATGACCGGCTGTTCATGTAGGCTCCCCAATAGATCGACTGAGTATAAAAAGTAGACGGCTTTTGCCTTCGAGTCGTCGTAGGCGAATGCACAAATGACTCTGTGATTTTTTTTAACTTGTTATATAGTATCGCCGCTACAACGCATGCATGTGTATAAAAGTCTTGTTGTGCCCTAGCTTCGACAGCCAGCACCGCAGAAAAGTGTATTGTGTTGACGCAGTAATTTCGTTAGAGATGTTGATGTTTTCTGAGAGAATGATGGGCGGAGAAAAATTTTTCTCATTCTTTCTGTATAGAAATGAATGCGCGTTTAAAACTCCTCCCATATTCTCCATCGGGAGGTTTCGAATTAGCACGGAAGTATAATGTTTCAGTGCAGAAAACTATATGTTCGCTCTCTTCTCTGGAAATTTGTGGAACGCCATTTTCTTGGCGTGGTTCATCGACTTTCCACCATTCGCCAACATTTAGAACGGCCCAACTGAAAGCGCATCCCGCGACAAACTAAATGCGTGTGTCGCAATAGGTTTTCCCGAAGTCGGGGTTTTCCTCATGCGTACAATGCCCCATTTCGGCGCCACATGTATTCCTGGAGAGCGCTGTTATTTCCTCAACACGAGGTATTTCAACGAAGCCTCCATAGAAAATACTCGACTCATTTTTTTTTTATTTTGAACCTCCGATGCGCCATAAATATAGTTAAGATATATTGACATTTTTAAAGCGTGGATCTTTAGCCCAGAGTACTAAAAAAGGTCACACGTACATGCATTACACGTACATCACACGTACAAAAACATCACACGTACAAGTAAACACATTTTATTATGGCAAATGCCTCATCTCTTTCGCTACTCAAAATATTGGGCGTAGTCGGCGCCTGCGCGAATGTGGCTATGATATGTCGCTATGTCTCATTAAAGTGACAAATATACTCGCCAAGCAACGCATTCGCTAGCGCGTGACGTCAGTGGAGCCTCAATGCTGCTTCTTCGCATTCAGCTCCCGTTAGCAAGTCATCCACGTAAAGGCTCTTCTTGAGCCGACTTCCGCTTTAACGGTAATATTGTTCTTCGTATTTCCTCATGTGGTGTTAGAGTGTTGCGGAGAGCACAAGTGGGCTTGCCATCGTTTAAAAAAAAGCACGTGTCATGCGCCAAGTTGTAATCAATGGAAGTGGTTCGCCAGCATTCGGTATTGCCTGAAAACACAAAATTTTCGGCAGATTCCACGTGCCGTGCGAGTCAATATTAGGCGAAGCAGGTGGCGGAAAGGCGACTGTGACGTAATTTTTTTTACTGAGCGAAACGTTACAAAATGGCGCTAAAGATTTGTTCAAATTTTATACGCACACATATGTGTTGTGCCGCATAGGTATTATAAACCAGTTGTTTACACTTGGGTAACGCTGCCAACGGCAACGTGGGTATTACCAACACCAGAAGCGGAAAGCTGATATGTAGTGCTTATACGTACTTGCGTGATGTGATGGAGAACGCACATACGTTTCACGAACCCGTGTGTATGTGTGGAAGAGGTTCTTGACAGTTCTCGAACAAGGTCATTATCACCGTAATCAGTGAGCACCAGCAGCTAGTCAAGACTTGTTATCGGGTCCCGTCATGATCGCGGTGACGAGGGGTCCATGTGTAGTGAAGTATGATGTATAGTACAGCTGTTAGAACTCTTGGATGCTTCGGTGATTTCGTCGAGAAATGGTCTGTCTATAGATCTGGTGACATGTCGGAGTCTGCAGTCACCCTTCGCGTTTGCGAGGTTTAGGCCGCTGAGGATGGAAGGCCTGTATAGTGCTCGTAGACCAACATCAATGAATGACGCTTGTCGTATTTGTAGACTACCTGGGTGTATATGACCTACGTAGCCTAGTCTACAACGCGGCTGTCAATCAATCTGGCATCATCCTCGGTCAGCATGAGGCCATCGCCCACCCTCGTAAGATATGAAGAGAACACTGCGTCGTTCTGGCAGACTAAATGCACTTTACGGTGCGATGATGTGAATATCATACGTAACTTTCATTAATGTATTCCTCAGGGGTCGAGCAATGCTTCCATATAGCTTGCTGAATCATAGGGATACAAATGTAATGTTTATTACACTGCTATTAAAGCGGAGCCAACACTGGGACCTCAGATGTTAATGTGATATGAATAATAAAATTAGATAGCCAGTACCACAACCTCAATTGACGTTGCACGGACGTTACCCCGGTATAGGCAGTTTTTCCAAACCAGTTTATAGACCTGTCATGGCTGTGTGGTAGAAAACCCGATTGCCACGCAGAATGCTTGTGTTTGATTCCTGCTGGGATCCTAATTTTTATTCTTTCTATTCGTCGGGTCAACGCTGCCGATGTCGGTTTTTTGTTAACACTCTCGCATTTAAATTACCAATCTCTCCTCTCACCATTCCTGGGTAGATATAAACTGTCAATCATCTGTGGCGCATACCCGTTCACCGCAGACGGTGGTAAACAGTATGTGCCACACGTGTCTGGAGGAAAGGGTTTGACGACGTATGCTACAGAATTTTCACGTTATTCGTGTCATGACCTGACAGTCATACTCGTCAAATCCTCTTACCCTCCCATGCCAATTTTGGTCTACACCAAGTTAAGGGGGCGATCATGCGAGCACCCAGGCGTAGGCGCCTAGATAGATAGATAGATAGATAGATAGATAGATAGATAGATAGATAGATAGATAGATAGATAGATAGATAGATAGATAGATAGATAGATAGATAGATAGATAGATAGATAGATAGATAGATAGATAGATAGATAGATACCCTCAAAGTGCCAAAGGTTCGCTAAGCAACGCCTCGCATTTAAAACACGCAATGCATCTTTGTTGGCAGGTTTCACACTAACCTGCAAAACGCTTCTTTGATTTCAGCAACTAGCGCCACTCCGTGTCGGCGAAAGTTCAGGAGTAAACTGGCTAAATCTGCTGTCAAGTTTGGTCCACTCTCTCTCCAAGTTGATGTTGAGTGACATTGTTGAGTTACCGTGCGAAGAGGCATCGAAAACCGCTCGAATACTGCGGGAGCCGCGTATCGCCGCCTGGTGTGGCATATAATAAAGAGTATCGGCTTCACTGATGTTGTCTTCGAAGAGTTTCACTATTCTCAGTTGATCGTAGTGTCTGATCACCGAGTCGTAATATTGACTCAAGTCTGGACAGTTTTGAAGGCGCCTTGTCAAGTGATACAGACGCTTCATGGCGATCTCCTTATTGTGGTGCAGCGATATTACGTGCTTCCAAGGAAGAGCCACCTCGGTTTCATTATTTGGGGCGTACTTCTATACTGTGTAGTAGTACGTGAATTAATATAGTTATATAGCGTTTTTACGCTGCGGTACTCTTTGATATGGGTCCTTATAAAAGCGCTTTATGCGTTACGCGCTATTAATTACGGACGTCACTCCACACAGCCGCTCACAAACTGTGGCTTGAGAGGACGGCACCCCTATCTCTACGTCGTCAGCCTATGTTGAAATATGCTGCGCGCGATGGACAGGCGCAAAGAATTCATTTCCTTAATAAAACGCATAAAGAATTATTTACATAGTCTAGCCTCATGGTGGCCACTGAAGGAACGGGGATGAAATATCATACATCAGATGAAGGCAGGAAGTGATGAAATGCCAATGTACTAACATCTCCAGCTAAAGTACCTGAGCGTTCAAATGTTCACAGAAATAAACTGTTTTGTAACACGTCAGCTCTATTTCGAAATGTTAAAATGTTTATCCCATGTGAGATACGAGTGCGGTATCAACGAACTTCACACGTTTATCTAAACAATAGAGGCCTGAGACATAATGAGAAAGTTCAGAGACACCAAACTCACCTCACAACTCATAAAGAGGTCCGGTTAAAACGCGAAAGGTTAGTGGTTAGGGTAAATATGTTTCAGATGTACGGTGTATTAACCGTTCAGCTTTATTTTGCACAGAATAAATCTTGTGGATATCGTTTTTTGAAGGGTTCTTCACTAGAACCGCGTATTCAATTATTGGCCGGAGTAGTGTTTTATTCTTCAGCAGCTTGGTATCTGGAAGAGGTTTCTATATTCCTTCTCTCTATCTCTCTCTCTCTCTACACGAAGAGTCCGTTAAACGTAGAGCAGCATTTCAAGCGGAAGCTTGTTATGAGTTACGGATTTCGGCGGCGGCGGCGACATATAACGCGAATCATCCGGCATTGTACAGAAATGCGGCCCCCGAACATGCGCCGGTCATATGCGTGTTTTTTAGCGCTGTTTTACTGTAGCTGATGCTCTTCAATCGTAAAACCTTCGGGGATTAGCCGTTTCTGATATGACAATCTTATCTTTCATTGGAGTGACTTTTCTTGTAACATTGCCATATTTCATTGTTGCTTGTAGCGACATAAGTGTTGCGCTCCGAAGCACGCGGGTGTAGGTACAACTACCAGCATAGTGGAAGAGGAAAATTAGAAGGGAGCGTTTCGCAGTGCCCCAAAAAGAAATAAGGAAAGAAATAAAGATACAAAGAAAGAGAAAATTATTACTTCGGACACGCACATGTGAAGCTTAGCTTGCCTTTATTTTCCTATTAAGGGAGGGTCTGCTGAACTTTTAAATAATATATTGGATAAGAAACTGTACGTTGCTTCCACATGTTTCTTGAAAGACTATTAATGGGCGAAAATGAGCACCAGATATTTATATGTCCTTACCTTTATTAGCAGAGGCTATGCAGACCTTTAATAGCAATGCACAGTTTTGCTGAAGTTATTCATTTCAAAGGTGTCACGCTATAAGTAAAAGTGTGAGAGTGCGTCGTTAGGAACACGATAATCTTCAGTACACTTAATTTTATCATATAGCAAGCAATCGTCAGGGCAAAGACGCATGTTGACAGTTATACTGCGCTTTAAATCGTTAATGCAAAGCAATGAAATCAGAGAGATGATGACAATACCCTGAGGAACACAGGATGAAACCTTAGCAGTACGAAAGGCTGAAGTTTTGTAGGTAAACATACTGGGAGCGATTAGAGGAAAGCTGGCCATCCTGCCAAGCTTGTTATTATTGCGGATGTGGCTGATTTTGTGTGGTATTTTGGGATGAACGACAGCTTCGAACACTCTGGAATAATTGATGCAATTTGCACCAGCCAGTGCCCACAACCTATTGCGATATGAATGCCCTCAGTAAATACAACAAGGGGTGTTACGGTACTCAGGTTGCGGTAAAAGCTATGTGGACACGTACACAGTGTGCTGTTAAATTTTGCTAAGTCACTTTATATATTTATGTACGATACGCCCCAGGTGCTTGGAAGAGTATGAATTAACGAAGATCACTAGATAACTAACATCTGTTTCTGTACTGATTTGCGTAAAGGTAGAACTATAGCACGCGGGCACGAGGAAGGAACCGATGCAGTTTGAAGCTACTTAAATCTAGAACTAAATTAAATGCATGTCCAAATAGAATAACGAATAAGGAAAACGTTGGACAAGTATTTAGTTGTAATAGTAAGTTCAGAACTCCATTGTGTGACACAGTGTGACCCTCAATCGTGCATGCCATGATACCTTGGCATGGAGTAAGTTCGCAATTATCTTAGGCAATGTTGGACTGAAAAAAAAAACATGGCTGATCCCTCCTTCGTAATAATCGGTATAACACGAAAGTCGAACGCCTCCTCGCAGATGTAGTTTAATATTTTTCCCAGACGAGACGACAAACTAGCGACCTGGACGTTCTTATCGACGGCCACAGCATCACAGCTCTCGTCGACACCAGAGGCGACTATTCTGTCATCATTGGACCGTTCGCCATGAAGCTCAAGAAAATTCAGAGAGCCTGGGAAGGCCCCGAAATCCGAACAGCTGGCCATCATCTACTAATGCCGGAGGGAATCTGCACAGCGAGAGTCACCATTAACAACCGTATTTATCCCGCGACCTTCGTATTCCTGCAGCGTTGCTCGAGATTTCATCTGTGGTATGGACTTCTTAAGCCTTCATGGTGCGATCATCAACCTGAGATCCAAGTCCATAACACTATCTACTGAAAAAGCACCACAACCGTACACGCCGCCAGGGAAGCACGCCTTGTATGTGCTGGAAGACCAGGTCGTGATTCTTCCTCGCTCTAGCGTCATCATTTCCGTCGGCGCTCAGAAACCAGCAGACCTGGAATGCGTCGTTGAAGGCGACCAGCACCAGTTGATTAACCGCGAGATTTGCCTCGCAAGAGGAATAGCAGAGTTGCGGGGAGGCAAAGCAACAGTGATGCTCACAAATTTTAGCAATGAGTATAAGCACGTAAGCAAAGGCACGACGGTCGCCTACATCGAAGAAATCGTGGAAGCCACCAATGCATTCGCCCTAGCTGACTCTTCCGAGCCTACTCCGACGACCCAAGCTCCTCAACCAGCATTCGACGTCAATCCTTGGCTTCCGAAGCATAAGCAATTCAGCTCAAAACCCTGCTTTTACAATACAAGGACGGCTTTTCGTCGTCGTTAGAATTCGGTAAACCCCAGTCGCAAAACATCGCATGATTACAGAGGAAAGTGCCAGACCGCTCCGCCAGAGCCCGTACAGAGTTTCGACGCGAGAACGCGAGGCTGTAAAAAACAAGTCGACGAAATGCTACGCGACGACATCATCGAGCCGTCCGAAAGTCCGTGGGCGTCACCCGTGGTTTTAGTGAAAAAGAAGGATGGAACCGTACGCTTCTGCGTCGGATATCGTCGCCTGAACAAAATCACAAAGAAGGACGTGTATCCTCTCCCACGTATAGATGACCCCCTGGACCGACTCCACGGCGCGAAGTAATTTTCGTCGATGGACCTCAAGACCGTCCACTGGCAAATCGAACTCCATGCTAGTAGGGCGGCGACAGGGGCTAGTTGGTATGTATTCATGCTTGTAGTGCGCTGCCGGTGGACACGCACCAAGAGACAAGGAAAAACAACACAAGATGATGCGCAAACTCACAACTACTTTATTTCGATAACGTACAGTCTTATGTAGTACGTACAAGAAAGAAGGCACACAAACTAAAAGGGCTTTGTAAAAGGGTCAACAGTGGTGAACACGGAAGGAAGGAAACGAGCTGTAGCGTTAGGCACAGAAACAAATTTGTGGAATGCACAGAAGGCGTTGTTTACGGCATTCCCCTCTCCTGCAATAGGAACTACGTAGGCCAAACGGGGAGGTGCAATAATGAGCGACTAAAAGAGCATAATTACGCTGTATTGCTGTTGACACACCCTGGTCATTTGGCTTCCCACTGCGCAGAATGTAAATACAAGGCGATGTTCCCTCACACAAAAGTTTTGGCGCGATCTTTCGAGCAGACAGAGAGGGAAATCACCGAAGAATTTTACATGCACATCAGCGAAGGGTGCGTTAGCACACCCTCGATCGCCCTTTCTCAAACAGAAATTAACTTTTTGAAGGAAACCGTATTACCTCACGCGTAATCTCTTGACACGTTTCGGTGACACTGTTTAAAGCCATGATATGTATATTTTTCTTGTTGGTTTTTTTGTGTTATACTGCCTCATAACTGAATCCCCTCCCCCCCACCCCCCTCGTCATTTAGTGTGCCTTCTTTCTTGTACGTACATAAGGCTGTACGTTATCGAAATAAAGTAGTTGTGAGTTTGCGCATCATCTTGTGTTGTTTTTCCTTGTCTCTTGTCCGTGTCCACCGGCAGCGCACTACAAACATGAAATCGAAGTCGACGAGAGAGACCGAGAGAAGACTGCCTTTATAACACCAACGGCCCCTTCTAGTTAGGGTCATGCCCTTCGGTCTTTGCTCGGCGCCTGCGACTTTCCAACGCGTTATGGATACAGTACTGGCAAGCTTAAAGTGGCAAACTTGCCTCGTGTACTTGGACGACGTCGCTGTGTTTGCTTCAACCTTCGACGAACATCTCCGGCGCCTTGAGGCTGTACATCAAGCTATCAAAACATCAGGACTCTCCATAAAGCAAGAAAAGTGCCGCTTCGCGTACGAGGAGCTCTTGTTGTTGGGCCACGTGAATATCAAGTCTGGAGTTCACCCCGACCCACGGAAAACAGCTGCCGTCGCTGCCTTCCCGCCGCCGACCGACAAGAAGGCCATACGCCAATTCCTCGGCTTGTGCGCCTATTGCAGGCGTTTCGTCAAAACATTTTACGGATCGCCGAGCCGCTGACGCACCTCACGAAACCCGACGTGGAATTCATGTGGGGAATGGCACAAGTCGAAGCATTTCAAGAAATGAAACGACGCCTGCAGACGCCGACGAATACGCCGACACAGAAATCCACACCGACGCAAGCAGCGTAGGGCTCGGAGCCGTCCTAGTGCAGAGGACTGACGGACTAGAAAGGGTTGCCAGTTATGCTAGCCGGTCGCTATCTAAGGCGGAAGCCAACTATTCCACAACAGAAGAGGAGTGCCTTGCCATCATCTGGGCTACATCAAAGTTCCGCCCCTATCTTTGCGGCAGGCCGTTCAAGCCTCCGAGCGACCACCCCGCCTTTTGTTGGCTAGCTAACTTGAAGGCCCTCTCAGGTCGCCTCGCACGGTGGAGTCTTCGACTTCAGGAATTGACATTAAGTCGTTATAAGTCCAGACGAAAGCACTCCGACGCCGACTGCCTGTCCCGTGCCCCCGTTGACCCAGCGCCACACGACGACCAGGATGGTGACTACTTCTTGAGAACCTTAAGTGCTCCTGACTTCACTGAACAACAGCGAGCCGACCCGGAACTCAAGGGTCTTGTGGAATACCTCGAGGGCAAGGCCACAGTTGTTCGAAAAGCATTCAAGGGAAGACTGCCGTCTTTTTTTTGCACAATGGCGTTCTCCTAAAGAAAACCTTCTCGCCAATCTGCGCCAACTACCTCCTCGTAGTTCCTTCAGCATTACGTCCAGAGGTTCTAGAAGCTTTACACGACGACCCTAACTGCTGGACACCTCGGTGTTCACGCTCGCGAGGATACAAGAAAAGTACTACTGGCTTCGCCTCACTGCCGACGTCACCCACTACGTAAAGACTTGTCGAGACTGTCAGTGACGGAAGACACCACCGACAAGGCCAGCCGGACTTCTTCAGCCGATCGAGCCACCTCGCCGGCCGTTCCAGCAAATCGGGATGGACTTACTGGGGCCATTCCTAACGTCGCCTTCCGGAAACAAATAGATCGTCGTAGCTACCAGCTACCTCTCCCGCTACGCCGAGACAAGGGCCCTGCCCAAAAGCTGTGCCGCCGAGGTAGGCAAGATCGACGTTGAGAACATCGTCCTACGTCAAGGCGCCCCAGAGGTGCTCATTACGGACAGAGGTACCGCCCTTACTACGGACCTAAGTCAGGCGATTCTGAGATACAGCCAGACAAGACTGAACGTCTAAACAGGAAAATCGCTTACATGCTGGCCATGTACGTCGACGTCGAACACAAGACCTGGGATGCCATCCTTCTGTACATGACCTTCGCATACATCACGGTCGTGCAAGAAAGGACGCAGATGACGCCCTACAAATTGGTCTAAGGAAGGAACCCGGCTACGACGCTCGACGACATGTTACCGAACGTCCTCGACGAAGAAAACTTCGCCATCACTGTTTACCTTCAGCGCGCCGAAGAAGCCCGACAGCTCGTCCGCCAACGCATCAAGAATCAGTAGAACACCGACAGGCGCCGTTACAATTTCCGACGACGCTTCGTGGAAAACCAGCCCAGCGACCGTGTTTGGGTCTGAACGCCGATACGCCGACGTGGACTCAGTGAAAAACTTCTTCGCAGTGCTTTGGGCCATACAGGGTGCTTCGATGTCTCGGCGCTCTAGACTACGAGGTCATCCCGGACGGCATTACGAACTCTCAGCGACGCAGCGCATGACTTGAAGTCGTCCATGTCGTTCACCTCAAGCCGTTTTTTACGCGTTAGCGATCCTGTGGACACTACATTTCGCTTTGATATTGTAGTTTCTTTGTGTAGGCACTTGTTTTCCCTCTTTTATGTTCTGTGACAAGCATCGGGACGATGCTTTTTCAGAGGGGCAATGCCACGCGCGCTTGTTTTGTTATGTTTTTGTAACTGGTCCGTTGCCGTGTGATAGGTGCCTTGCGCAGGCCGCGCCAGAATGTCTGGGAACATTCCAAATTGTAGAATATCATTTTGTCAAGATTGCGCACATGACGCGCATAGTCAAGATATCCAGAGCTTGCGCAACCACCAGCAATAAGGCTGGAAAGTTCGATGGATGATGTATAAAGGACGGCGCGTCGTAGTCGTGATCAATTTTCCGACGGTCGACGCTCTGTTCGCCGCTATCAGTGTACAGTGTGTATTGTTGTAGTTTGACTTTCAGTTTCCCGGTCACAAGTTCGGCCAAAAAGTTTCATCTTGGACACGCCGACTGCTGCCTTTGCTTACGTCACGAGCCCGTGCAATATGCTGACGCGAAGGCGAATCACGTAGCTGCGTCGTCAATGAATCGAATCACCGTGGAGGCCGCATTTTACCGCCCATAAAGTTTCTGCAATATTGCAGCGAAAGCCTCCGCACGCTGAGGCTGCCGAAACGCTCGCAGTCGGGGCTCGTTAGTGTCATGATACATTACTCGTGGCCTCCGAGATTGGCTCTGGCACGTACCGTTGCTGGTGTTGCTCAGGCCGTTCCATTCACACGGGGAGAGCGTATCAGGGAAAGCGGCAGCCTGAACAGCTTCGATTATTGGACGCTGAGCTTCTCTTCTGAGCTTGCGCTAAGGTCGCCATTCCATGGAATGTTAGAGAGTTCAGAAAGATACCACCACGGCAGGGATAGAAGCGCGACGGGAACGCGACGCGCGTCGCGTATACCCCTAGTCTCGCTGTGTTTCAAACGGTGCGAGCGTGTAACGCGGTGGAGACTGCCAAGCGAGGTAGGAGGGCTATTTTAGATGCGAAGCATCTTATGGCGGAGTTCAGACCGGTGGGGTGGTGTGGTGTGCGTGACCACCCTCACTGCGCATGCGCAATCCATCTACACACACCTCCTCTCCACTCTCCCTATCCCCCACCCTTCCGCTCTACACTTCCCTCTCCCCTTTCCCCTCTCCGCTTTCCATCTCCACTCCCCTCTACACTTCCCCTCTCCACTACCCCTCACCCCTTTCTCTCTCCACTACCCCTTTCCGCTAGCCGTCCTCCTCTTCACTTCCCCTCTATTCTCCCCCTCTCCACTCCCTCTCTGAACGAGCCTC